>NC_141155.1:64222681-64525931 GCF_053477565.2 Lygodium microphyllum
TTGGATGCTCATGCATGAAATGATCTAAGGTTTTATCCTAAGGATCATTCGTTCAAAATGATGAAACTCCGACGGAGTTGCCTATTTCTAGGACCATGGGCCAACATAATTAGGAATGGGTTGGAGGATACCCTAAAACCCTGCCACTCGGCTGGAGGTAAATTCCGTGACCGGAAAACGCTAAGCAATTGGGTAGAATGATCCCGTGGAATGATGTAACGCATGTGCAAAAAGGTTGCAACATCGTATAGACTTGAGATTTGGCCACAAGAGAGTTTTGTCATCTCTCGAAATGAGGTTGGCAAGTTATTGAAAAAATTTAACTTACAAGAGGATGAGTAATCATCCTGTTACTCACTTTTCTTGGGGGATAACTGCCAAGGAAAAGGAAAATTAGGTATTTGCCTTGAAGCAAATGACCAGACAATAAAATAAAGCGACATGGTCGCTGGAACCTACCACAACAAAACCTAAAGTATTGGTAGGGTATGACCCTAACCCAAGAATGATAGGAATCTTGCCAAGTTGCAATTGATTCCGGATCGAATGCGGGTTGCTTTCGGAGAAAAGGAGTCACTCCTTAACAGTTTGCCAGCTAAACGACCACTGGAAATTGATTGTGCTTGTAACAGTTTGGAAAGCACTGTTTGCATTGTTTGCTCAATGAACTAAAGGACGAAAATATATCTAAATACTTCAGGTTGAAGCCTGAAGGGAGAGGCAGCTTCAGTTACCCCCGACTGCCTGCCTGACCCTAACCAAGGGGGTTGTTAGCCGCGCCGGGAACGTGGACCGAACCCGCCGCGAGAGGTCTCTCCGTTGAGTTCTACTTGGAGCAGGAGGACGCTTGGGTGCCAGGGGGGGATCTGGCTGTAAATCCCTCGCCTTCCGGGCCCTGCACAAGAGACTAACGTGACTCGGGATTGGATCTCGAGGCCCGCATACTAGTCTACGGGCGGAAACTTGGATTAGTGATCCCTGGTGGATTACTGGATAGCCTTCGGGCGGATTATGAATACGCCTACAGGCGGGAACTCCTTGTATTTCAAAGATAAAAGGATAAAATGATAATAAAGAAGTTGCTTGGCATTGTTTTCTTTATGTCCTGTGATAAGATTACGTGAAGGAACCGGTGCATAACAGGGTTAATCAAAGAAGCTGTTTGTATATGTCAAACTAATGTGGTAGGTAATTACATAACTAAAACAAACCGAGGAAAGTGCGGAGGATGGACCATGGGTCCGTCCTATGGATGGGTGGTCCCGGTTAGCTGGGAACTTTTCTCAAGGTCTTCGACGAACAGCAGGTTGATCTTCAGCATCAAAGCGAATAACGAGGACGATGACCTAGTGTTACATCCTACCCGATTTACGCTGTTTTAGGGGAACGGAATGGGACTATGCCTTATGGCAGAGAGGTCGAGCCTTGCATCCCTCTCGTTTCCCATTCTCCTTGAACCAAGTGCAGCGTGAATCCGCTTCAGACCGGGCGCTTCTGCGTAAAGTAGTTCGCTCGGGTCTGACGCTAGTTGTTGCTAGATAATGACCAAACAGGAAAACCCAAATTCAGGTCGATCCTAAGTGGGAACGGCCAGGATACTTCCGCTACGTGGCAGACGCGGGAAGACCTAGAACGCAAGTCCCGTAACATTCCATGGGAGTGCCGGGCGGAGCTTTCTAGACATCCTTCCCGATGGACTGCTAAGACGTGTCCGGGATGATTCTAGCGGACACGTTACAGTTGGTATCAGAGCAAACCAACAAAGGACTTGTTTTTAGGAAATTTTAATAAGAAGAAGTAAAGCAAATGTTGTGACCCAAACATTTCCTTACTTTGATTACTGTCTTCCAGAATTACGAAGCATGGAACAAGTTCTTAGTGTTCCAAGTCATGTTTATGACCGCGATGCATTCCACGGATTATCGACAAAGGGTTGAGATGATGAACATCCTAGATCGCATTTACAATCCATCACCTGTGTACGTGGAATGGAGATGGATGGGTGTTACAGGGATCTATTACATAACTGCCTATCAACCTGCGTACCTTCAAATTAACTTGAAGAGAATCAAGTGGATGGAGGATTTGAAGATCGTAAAGCTGTTCATCTTTGTTGAGGCTCACGCAAACGCAACCCTACAGGTTGGAGGTCGAAGGGTTAAGCAGAATAAGTATGTGTACGGAGAAGTGATTCAAAGAATCTCTGCCGACCGAATCAAGGTTTTGGGACGTCATGAGAAGAATGGATATCAAAGGAAAAGATACCCTAATCTTCCAATGAACTATCGATTCCTGAAAATCGATGACCCCAATCCGTACTACTACTCAGTTCCTGTAGCTGAATGCAATAATATCTTATTCTCCTCGAATTAATGTATTAACTTGTTCCATTGGCCCAAGAAATAATTGCACCCCGAAAGGGCTATGCTGATATGAATGGAACAAAACTTTTTCCCGATTGTCTTGACTATGAATATTGATAAAGAAGCAAAGTGAATTGGTCACTTGGCTGAAGGAATACGTGGACGTAGTTTCTGAAGAGTTAACAAAACGCCCACTTCAAAGAGAAGTAGATCATGAGATCGAGCTAGTAATAGGAGCTGCGCCAATTGCGAAGAGACCCTATAGAATGTCTATATCGGAAGCAATTGAGTTGAAGGAACAACTCAAGCAACTACTAGATTAGGGCTACATCCGTCCTAACAGTTCACCATGGGAAGCACCAGTACTGTTCCAGAAAAGAAAGATGGAACACTTCACCATGTATTGATTACAGTGGAGTGAATTAATCAACAGCCAAGAACAAGTATCCTATCCCTAGAATAGATGAGCTTCTTGATCGCCTTCAAGGTGCAAAGATCTTCTCCAAGATTATCTCAGGTCAGGTTACTATCAAATCAGGATCAAGGATGAGGATATTCCTAAAACGGCCTTCAACACTAGATATGGACACTTTGAATTCTTGGTTATGTCATTTGGGCTTACAAATGCACCTGCCACCTTCAATAGATTAATGTAGGATATTTTTAGACCATATCTTGATGATTTCGTGCTTGTCTTCTTCAACGATACTTTAGTCTATTCTAAACAGGAAGGAGATCATCAATCCCAACTTCGGATTTTTTTTTCTGAGACAAGGAGGTCACACAAGTTGTATGCTAAGGTGACGAAATTATGCATTCCTCAAACATTAGATTGGTTATTTGGGATTCATCATATCGGTAGAAGGAATCTCAGTGGAGCCAGCCTAAGCTAGAAATGTTCTAGGATGGCCAAATACCAACAACTGTCAAAGAAATACTCAGCTTTCTTGGATTGACAAGATGGTATAGGATCTTTATAAAAAACTATGCCTTGATTGCAGCACCTTTGAAAGACTTACTGAAGAAGCAAACATTGCATGGTTAACTCCCGAACAAACTAGCTTCGATAGGTTGAAGCAAAGTTTGGTATCAGCACCGATCCTAAAACTTCTAGACCACAGTAAGGAGTAGAGGTAGTAACTGATACTAGCATGCTTGCCTTAAGATATGTGCTCATGTAGGAAAATCATCAGCATATTCTTCAAGGAAATTGAAGAGTCACGAAAAGAATTATGCCACGCATAATCTGGAGTTATTAGCTGTCATCCATGCTCTAAAGCTTTGGAGACACTACCTGTTGGGTAACAAGTTTACTCTAGTAACCGATCATAAGAGCCTCAAATGGATTTTTACCCAGAACGAGTTCAACATGAGGCAACGTCGACGGATTGAAGTATTGGAGGAATATGATTTTAAGATCAAGTACCGACCTGGAAAGAAGAATGTAGTTGTTGATGCATTCAATCGCAAGGCATTCCTTAATTCATTAATCTTGCAAAATCTATCAATAGCTAGATCTCTAGCTACAGAGGTGTCCATGCCAAACGACCTAATACTTGAGCTAGCTAGAGAGGAAGGATGCCATGATCTAGCCTATCAAAGGATGCTAAGGGAAGTCTCTATCAAGGACCAGGAACAAAAGCTAGAGGCTAAGTATCATGAATTCTCTATCAGTAGTGGACTTGTCTACTATAGGATGAGAGTATGTATACGAGCAAGCCAGTTATTTAAATAGAAGATATTGTGCGAAGCTCATGATTTCACTTTATCGGGACATCAAAGCTGTGAAGGATAAACAGAAGGCATACACGGATTTGAAGTGTCAAGATAGAATATTTGAGGAAGGAGACATGGTCTTCATTCACGTATGCCCAAGGAAGAGTTCTCTATCCTTAGGAGATTGCAGGAAGCTAAGTCCAAGGTATTGTGGACCATACAAGATCCTCAAGTGCTTAAGACCTAATGTTTATAGACTGCAAACTCCCTGAAAACCTAAAGGTTCATAAAGTATTCCATAACAGTCTATTGAAGAATGAAGTATGTACCTAGCCCAAATCATGTACTTGATGACCAACAAATTGTAATGCCTAGTCAAGGAGTCCTTGAACTAAGGCCGGACAAGATTTGAGATACTAGGGTGAGACAACTGAGATCCAGAACCTTGAGAGAATGCCTCGTCCAGTGGAAAGATTATCCCAAGGAGGATGCTACCTGGATGGATGAAAGCTCTCTCAATCTCGATATCCCCAGTTTATCTCGAGATGAGGACATCTCGATTCTTCTAAGGGGGAGAGAATGTAATATTTCCGCGTACCGCGTGCCGTAAATATTGACTTCCCGCACGTCGTGTAGATCTCGCGCAAAGATTATCACTAGTGCCAGCAGCTAATCTATAACCACACGCGGGAAATGGAGACACTCCACCTTAGGAAAATGAATCGGGGATTCAAACCGGCATAGCTGCGGGAAAACAGCCTCTTGGGAAGAGGTCAAGAGGATAAGGTAATTGCAATTTTTTTTAAATTATTATCCCCTCCCCCAGCCGATGCATGGCTGGAGGAGAGGGAGTGTGGGGAGGAATGGCCAAGGAGGAGTGGGACGGATATGCATGAGGAGGAGTCCTCCACGTGTGTGGAGGCCCTCTTTCCCTTGGACTATAAGAACCCCCTCTTGGGGGGGGGAAACAGGGACAGAAGGCTGTGGAAGGCCACGGTGATGAAGGGGCCGTGAGGGGTGCCGGACGTGTGAGGGAGGTGGCCGTGTGGAGGAGGGACGGCTGTGGGCGGAAGGCTGCCGTGAAGGGTCGACGTGCTGGAGGGGCCGGACGTGCTGGAGGAGGGGTCATGCTGGGAAAAGGAAGCGTGAGAGGGAGGAGATGGCGGCAGAAGACGGACATGAAGGAGGACAATGCGGCAGAAGGCGTGAGAGGAGGGAGGACGGGCTGTGGGAGGCAAGGAAGGAAACGCTGCACCTCAGTCCGCCAGCCGCCCGCCTGACTGCCCAGTCCGCCGCCGCCTGGAATTCGACTCCCCCCCCCTGGGACGTGCTGACAGAAGCTTCTTAGAAGCTTCTCTTGGAAGCTTCTAAGGGGGCTTCTCTAAGCCCCCTTCCTATTGGAACCACCGCAAATCCATATTAGCCCCGGTTTTTTTTTTTAAAGGTCTTTTCCCATGGATTTTCCCACACAAGTCCATATTACCCCCATGGGTTTCTTTTAAACCCTTTCCCTTTGCAACACCCACAAGCCCTTAGCCGGACTTTGAAGAGAAGAAGGGGTAGCCTACGAGCCTCCCCATCAATCACCCACAAGGCTGGGCCTAGGATTTTTGGGAAGGAGAAGAAGAACTCTAAAGCCCCATTCTTGCAAGGCCCATTCGCAAGAGTTCCTTCCCATAACAAGCTTCAATTCCCACAAGCTTGCTCGAGAAAGCCCCAATTCCCGCAAGCCTTTATTAAGTTTCATTTTTTTTCCACAGCTCTTCTGCAAAAAGCCCAAGTTCCAATCCCTAAGGCCTTCCATAAGCCAAATCCCACAAGCCGGTATTTCCTTTTTTCAAGGATCCGTACTTCAAAAAGGGATCTTGTACGTATGAGGGAGAAGGGCAAGATCTGGAGGCTGCATTCCGAGGCAAGTCAATTCGTAGACCACAAAGGCAAATCAGAAGCTGAATCCACGCCTACGATGGCCCCAAAAAGATCACAAGGTGCGACTGCGGGAGGTTCATCTCCAAGTATACAAGTGGATATCTCCCCGAGTCCACAAGTCCAGGTTCTATCTATTTGGATTCCACACAGAAGTATTGAATTAATCACGATAACTTCATGGATTAGGAGGCACTCATGCATGTCAAATGCAACTAGTCAAGTTAAATGTAATTGGAAAATGAGTTGGCTATTTGAACATTTATTAGAGATAGCCTAAGATATGGAAATTGATCATTGGTACGTTCAATGGAGTTAATGAAAAGAGCATAAGGTGTCTATGCATTTGCAGGACCTTATTAGTAAGTTTCCTTTTGTGCATTCAAAAGCGACGAGCCTAGGACGACTGTTACCTCATTACAAGGTTGAAATTATTGAGGTACACCTTTTTACTAGGCATGGAAAGATTAATGGCATGTCCCATTTTTAGATAGATCTTCCTTGTAATGATTCATGAGGGAAAGTTAACACCCATAAGACGTTATTCGAAAAGGAATAGAGGGGCACGAAAATGATCTATGGACTTGCAAGTGGAATGATTATTTGATGTAAGTCCTAGTAGGACCTAGGGAAGTTAGTGTTCGGATTATCAGGCATTTTTACCTTACCAAGGAAGGATAGGGTTATTGTGAACCATATGATGCGTAGAAGCAATAAATCGCATGTTTACGCATATTGGTGCAGTTGTAACTATTGTTCTCCATTAGATTTAGTTTATTACCTTGAGGAAAGGATCATCCTTGACGCAAGACAAGTTTATTGAGTTGATTAGGTCACCTAAACCACAAGGATTCATATGGGCATGATTGAGTCGATATGTTAGGTATCCCAAGTGTTAACTAGGGTTTAGTGCAATAATAATTCGACCTAGTTTTACACTGGTTGCCAGGACAAAACCCGCAAATCTAAAGATCTTACACACGTTCACGAAATGTCGAAGCAATTGGATGCTCATGCATGAAATGATCTAAGGTTTTATCCTAAGGATCATTCGTTCAAAATGATGAAACTCCGACGGAGTTGCCTATTTCTAGGACCATGGGCCAACATAATTAGGAATGGGTTGGAGGATACCCTAAAACCCTGCCACTCGGCTGGAGGTAAATTCCGTGACCGGAAAACGCTAAGCAATTGGGTAGAATGATCCTGTGGAATGATGTAACGCATGTGCAAAAAGGTTTGGCCACAAGAGAGTTTTGTCATCTCTCGAAATGAGGTTGGCAAGTTATTGAAAAAATTTAACTTACAAGAGGATGAGTAATCATCCTGTTACTCACTTTTCTTGGGGGATAACTGCCAAGGAAAAGGAAAATTAGGTATTTGCCTTGAAGCAAATGACCAGACAATAAAATAAAGCGACATGGTCGCTGGAACCTACCACAACAAAACCTAAAGTATTGGTAGGGTATGACCCTAACCCAAGAATGATAGGAATCTTGCCAAGTTGCAATTGATTCCGGATCGAATGCGGGTTGCTTTCGGAGAAAAGGAGTCACTCCTTAACAGTTTGCCAGCTAAACGACCACTGGAAATTGATTGTGCTTGTAACAGTTTGGAAAGCACTGTTTGCATTGTTTGCTCAATGAACTAAAGGACGAAAATATATCTAAATACTTCAGGTTGAAGCCTGAAGGGAGAGGCAGCTTCAGTTACCCCCGACTGCCTGCCTGACCCTAACCAAGGGGGTTGTTAGCCGCGCCGGGAACGTGGACCGAACCCGCTGCGAGAGGTCTCTCCGTTGAGTTCTACTTGGAGCAGGAGGACGCTTGGGTGCCAGGGGGGGCTCTGGCTGTAAATCCCTCGCCTTCCGGGCCCTGCACAAGAGACTAACGTGACTCGGGATTGGATCTCGAGGCCCGCATACTAGTCTACGGGCGGAAACTTGGATTAGTGATCCCTGGTGGATTACTGGATAGCCTTCGGGCGGATTATGAATACGCCTACAGGCGGGAACTCCTTGTATTTCAAAGATAAAAGGATAAAATGATAATAAAGAAGTTGTTTGGCATTGTTTTCTTTATGTCCTGTGATAAGATTACGTGAAGGAATCGGTGCATAACAGGGTTAATCAAAGAAGCTGTTTGTATATGTCAAACTAATGTGGTAGGTAATTACATAACTAAAACAAACCGAGGAAAGTGCGGAGGATGGACCATGGGTCCGTCCTATGGATGGGTGGTCCCGGTTAGCCGGGAACTTTTCTCAAGGTCTTCGACGAACAGCAGGTTGATCTTTAGCATCAAAGCGAATAACGAGGACGATGACCTAGTGTTACATCCTACCCGATTTACGCTGTTTTAGGGGAATGGAATGGGACTATTCCTTATGGCAGAGAGGTCGAGCCTTGCATCCCTCTCGTTTCCCATTCTCCTTGAACCAAGTGCAGCGTGAATCCGCTTCAGACCGGGCGCTTCTGCGTAAAGTAGTTCGCTCGGGTCTGACGCTAGTTGTTGCTAGATAATGACCAAACAGGAAAACCCAAATTCAGGTCGATCCCAAGTGGGAACGACCAGGATACTTCCGCTACGTGGCAGACGCGGGAAGACCTAGAACGCAAGTCCCGTAACATTCCATGGGAGTGCCGGGCGGAGCTTTCTAGACATCCTTCCCGATGGACTGCTAAGACGTGTCCGGGATGATTCTAGCGGACACGTTACAATATATTTGTTCGAGTTATTTGTAACGAAGGAGTTTAGCTTATGAATGACAATGTATAGAACTTAGCTTTCTTCAAATTGCATCAAGCATTATAAATTACGAGCAAGATTAACCATTTACTATAGTAGTATATTTTAGTTAAATCCTAAGGTGTAGAAATTATATCTTGTACCATTAGTCTTATTCCTTTCGCAACGAATCGTTGTAAATGGTTAAATTCATGAAAGGTTTCTTTCGTTGCTCAAATTACTAGGAAATTATCTTGAATATTTGCACATCTTAGCAAGGCAAGTGTTGTTATTTGGCATGAGCTCATCTTTAAGGAAAACGGAAGTTAAATTAAACTGACTGGGAAGTAAATTGTCACAAGGAAAGCAAAACCGTGACAAGACGATTAATATTACCTTCCAAAAAATAACTGAACCAATCTAAACATAGAAACATTCATACCCTAAACACTTGACTACTTTCCTTACTGTAGGAACAATCAATTCGTAAAGATAAGGAACTAGGGTTTGTCCCTAAGGTTCTTAAAAGAAGAAACCCTAGGACTGACATACGTCAGCTTAAAGAATCTAAACAGATTATTCCATCGCAGGACTTGCGCAACAAGTATGAAATTATTTAGTCTTGTGATTGATTCACAAGGAGAAAGGGTAAAAACCCTCATCAAGGACGGCAGATCCCTATGCAGGATATCTTGCAAAAAGACGTATTTTTGGATATCCTTCTAAATAAGGAAAGTTGTAAACCAGAAACTAGCATATCTAAGGCACCTTAGGGTTAACCAAGTTGGGTATGCTCTACACCGGAATGTAAGAGATCTTGCCAAGTTACAAGACACCTTGGGAACGAGTGCTGATACACTAAAAAAGGAAAGAACACTTCCTTAGCAGTTTGCCAAACAACTCGGTTGATTAACAGAAATGTTTGTGCTTGCTAGAGATTTTAGAGCTCTGTTTGAATTATGAATTACAAATTAAATGAGTACCTATACTTCAGGTTAAAGGCCTGAAGGGAGAGGTAGCTTCAGTTACCCCCGACTGCCTGCCTAACCCTAACCAAGGGGGTTGTTGACCGCGCTAGGAATGTGGACCGAACCCGCCGCGAGAGGTCTCTCCGTTGAGTTCTACTTGGAGCAGGAGGATGCTTGGGTGCCAGGGGGGGCTCTGGCCGTAAATCCCTCACCTTCTGGGTCCTGCACAAGAGGCTAACGTGACTCGGGATTGGATCTCGAGGCCCGCATACTAGTTTACGGGCGGAAGCTTGGAATAGTGATCCCTGGAGATTATTGGATAGCCTTCGGGAAGATTATGGACAAGCCTACAGGTGGAACTCCTTGTATTTCAAAGATAAAATGATGATATGTTAAAAGAGCTTGCTTGATACTGTTTTTCTATGTCACGTGATAAGATTACGTGAAGGAATCAGTGCTTAACAGGGTTAATTAAAGAAGCTGATTGTTATATGTCAAATTAATGTGTTAGATAATTACATAACTAAAACAAACCGAGGAAAGTGCGAAGGATGGGCCATGGGTCCGTCCTACGGTTGGGTGGTCCCGGTTAGCTGGGAACTTTTCTCAAAAATCTCGAAGAACAGCGGGATGATCATCATCATCAAAACGAATAACGAGAACGATGACATAGAGTTACGTCTTACCCGATTTACGCTGTTTTAGGGGAATGGAATGGGACTATGCCTTATGGCAGAGAGGTTGAGCTTTGCATCCCTCTCGTTTCCCATTCTCCTTGAACCAAGTGCAGTGTGAATCCGCTTCGGACCTGGCGTTTTTGCGTAAAGTAGTTCGCTCGGGTTTGACGTTAGTTGCTGTTAGCTAGTGACCCAACAGGAAAACCCTAATTTCGGTCGATCCTAAGTGGAAAACGGCCAGGATACTTCCGCTACGTGGGAGACGCGGGAAGACCTAGATTGCAAAACCCATAACATTCCTTGGGAGTGCCGAGCGGAGTTTTCTAGACATCCTTTCCGATGGACTGCTAAGACGTGTCCTGGACGATACAAATGGACACGTTACAATTTCACAATGGCTACCAATGGTGGAACCAGACAATGAAATGCTATGGTCGTTGAAGGATGATGATAGAGTGACTGGAGATGTGGTGGTTGAAAATGGGATAGAAAAAAGAATGGATGCCTCAATGGAAGAGAAGGTGAATTGCTTTTGTATGTTGCACCATGCCTCTATGGAGACGTGGCTCGCCAACAAGTACCAGATCGTTAGGCAAGATCGAGAGAAAGCGCGAGATGAATTCCAATGTAGTACGCGTCATCGAGCGATTCAATATCCCGAAGGCATGGAGGAGATGCCGTGGTTTATGTCAACGCGATGGTTGCATGGAGCCTTGACTGCAAGGTTTCGCGAAGGGACAGAGGTCTCAATAGAGGAGTGGGAATTCTCGAGGGAATGTAGTCCAAAGATGATGAGGGGTTTAGAATCTGTCGTATCTAAATTTTATATAAGACAACTAATTTGAGTGTTTCAATGTACAATACAAAATATATAGTGCAGCATGGTCACGTAGACGGCATTTTTGCGTGGAGCGTATTGACAAAATACACTCTACAATGGACTGTGGTGTCATGGCAAGGTTTGAGCAAGAGAGCTGGTGACAAGCAACGGATCCAAACATGGTTGTGGATGAGATGGAGTATTTTGGGAACTTGCAAAGTATTGTTACAGTGGATTACTGTAGCTTCTCCATGATACTATTCGATATGCAATGCTTCAAAGTGGTACTTGGAGGAGCTGGAGCAACAGTTCGACGAGGTCCATCTGGATTTCTCGAAATAGATTCCAAAAAAAATGGACAGATTTGCGCGACACCTTTGTGTTGTCGGCCCATTGTGAACAGGTGCATGGACTCATTTGCTTGCTAATTGTATTACGACATGGTTTATGTCACAATGGTTTGAACTCTCTTGTATGTGTTTGTGAACAGGTAATCTTCTATCCAAACCCCCAACAACCTCGATGGTGGTATGTTATACCTTCAACTCCCCGAAGTGCGAGAGTATATGATCAAAGCAATGTTACAACGAGCATAGATGAAGATAATATGCAAATAGAGGGGTCAATATTGCAAGGGGTGGAGGCCGTCGAAAGCTTGGAGCTAGCATCGGCTAACAATGATGGAAATACAGGAGTCTAAGAATTCTTTGAGAATGAGGCGGACTCATTTTTTTGTGGTGGCATGTCTATCAGCCTTCCAATGTATGCGGAGTTGTGCTTGGAGATTAACATGGGACCATAGGATACTTCATACTTGGAGCATCCACTTACTCAATTCATTGACCAATCGCTTAAAAGGGTACATAAGATATGCATTTTAAGTAAGATTTTTTGTAAATGATTTATATTATTGTGCTTTGTATGATTTAAATTGATTATTCTAACATCATTTTTTGTCTGTGGAGGTGACATTTTCAGGATGAATCGAGGGATAAGCGATGAGGAGTTCAGGACATCTTCGCATACATGTCTCCAGACCAGATCGCCAGATTCAAAGAGATGGCAGACCAGGAGCTGTCTCGGTCTTCGTCAGGGCGCTCTGCTAGATCTGCTTCAGCACGATCGGATGCTTCGGCTTCGAGCAGACGAGATCGACGCTCACGACTTGGGCTAGAGGGAGGGAGTACATTGGGATCAGGGAGATACTGTAGAGATACAGAGGCAGTGAGCCCGCGGTTGACTCCTCACTCTTGTGGCCCTTCCAGGGAGCGTGCCTTAGGCTCAAGTGGATGTTATGGAGACACGAACGCAGTGTCTCCATCTCGTTGTTCAACTGGAGCTGCGTCACCTCCAGGATTTGTCACACCTGTGGGGACATCTACTCCAGTTACTCTAGCTTTTGCGCAGCCGTCAGCAAGTGGCATCCCTGTGGTTGCCACTCCGAGAGATTTTTACCCCGTCGGTACACCAAATGCACAGGGGTCTCCTGGATATTGTTAGAAATGAAGCTCACCGTCAGTGTGTCTTCATCTATGACCGACATCTATGACAGCTAGTGTGTACAGCTGTCTACATGTGACTACATTAAATAAGTCGAGTTAGTAGTCACTCAGTGACCTGACTAGAGTTAGTCAGTCTAGTCTACATTTACACTAGGTCACTTTATCTTGTAGAGGATGTGTGCTTTTCAGTTTAGAGTGTGTGGAAATGAAGAAATGAGCTTGAGAGCCTGAAGGCTCATGGATATGGAGTCTTTCCCTTTCTCTCTCTCTACTCTTTGAACATGGTATCAGAGCCTCATCCATGAGGCTGTGGGAGAATGGGCATGACAACTTGCAATGCAAAGGAGATGGAAGTAAGGAATGAGGAAGAAGCTAGACACTTGCAAATGAAGCCATAGTCAAAGGAAGGAATCAGCGTGGACTGCCTTCTGAAAATCGTGGATTGCCTCCTGAAAATCAGCAACCTGTGTCTGAAAATCTGCGTCTGCTGATCTGAATGGACAGCAACCTGTATCTGAAAATCTGCGCCTGCTGATCTGAATGGACATCAACCTGTATCTGAAAATCTGCGCCTGCTGATCTAAGTGGACAGCAACCTGTGCCTGAAAATCTGCGTCCCCTGGTCTGAAAATCTGCGCCTGCTGATCTCAGTGGACAGCAACCTGTCAATCTTCAGTGGGGCACCTAGACAAGGTTCATAAGGCATGTATGCTCACTATTGACGGTATTTGAAGTGTGTAAGGAGTAAATGCTTGTGTGGAAGCTTTGTTATGAGCTGGAGTGACAGACACAGACCTGTAATAATTTCTGAACTGCTGTAAACATGAATGTACAACATGCATTTAGTCATTACTGACACACAGGAGCCTTGTACTATACTCAGAAGGCATATTTGGAGCACAAGAATGTGTCAAAGCATGTATACATTGGATCAAATGTCTTGGAGCTAAAATCTCTTGCATAGAATACTCAGATCTGAAAATCAATGACAGGCTGAAAACTGTCATACGCAATCAATGACAGAGTACTCAGATCTGAAAATCAATGACAGCTGTCATACACAGTCAATGACAGAATACTCAGATCTGAAAATCAATGACAAGCTGAAAACTGTCATACACAGTCAATGACAGAATACTGAGATCTGAAAATCAATGACAGGCTGAAAACTGTCATACACAGTCAATGACAAGTACTGTGCATTATTGAAGCAATACAGGTCATCTTGGGGGTTCCATCATCTATATGAACTGGCCTATACATGCTGAATGCATGGAGAATTGAAGCAAGCAATGAGCATCATTGAAAATTGAATTTTGAAGCTGAAATAAATGCAGTTACACTATCCTGGTTAATTACAAACAGCTCATGAGGTTTATGCCATTGGTCAATGAAGACAGGTTGTCTATGCCTACTCAGATGCTCATGTATTGAACTTGCCACTACAAAGTAAATGTATGACATGGTCAAAAGAAATTTTGGAGCTGCTTGGAGCTTGGTATGCTGAATTCTGGTTAACTGCAACCTGAAACTGAATTTGTTGACACACTCAGTTTTGGACTTGAAATTGCTGCTGGTTACTCGCAGTTTACAGTTTTCAAACTGCATGTATGTACCCTGGCAGTGAGGTTTCAGAAGCTTAAGCTGAAGCAAACACATAGCTTATGTATTGACAGTTATATCTACAGTTGAGACCACTTGTTTAAGGGTTGTTTTGGGGTGTCAATGGGCTGAAATACCCTGGTTTTTTTTCTGCAATTTAGTGCAGAAAACTGTCATAAACTGTTACGGACTGAACTTAGTCAGTCATACTTATTGGACTACAGGGAGTCAGGCACTTGATAGATAGTTTATTGCATCATGGCTAATGCACGTGGGACTGACAATATCACTCAGATAGTTGGAGAGAAGTTGGATAATAAGAACTTTACATTATGGAAATTCAAAATGAAAAACTTTCTGGTTGGCAGAGGTTATTGGGATTTATGTACAGGAGATGAAGTTGCTCCTGACTTTCCTGCACACAATCCAACAAATGAACAGAAAAGAGCCTACAGGCTATGGAATGAAAGAGCATGCAAGGTGCTGCATTGGTTTTCCTTATGTATATCTGATGCTATGGTAATTCAAATCACTGGATGTGAGACTCCGAAGGATGCATGGGACATACTGATGAAAAATTATGGAACCATGACACATGCAAGAAAGATCCAGTTGAAACAGTATTTCAACAATATGTCTAGGAATGGCAAGAGCATCCAGACGTATACCACGGAGATTAAGACCATAGCTGATCAACTTGCTACTATTGGCTCAAGTGTATCAGAAGATGATATGATTGATGTTGCTTTGAATGGCTTAGGCAAAGAATACAAAGCTTTTGACACTTCCATTTCTGTCAGAGAAGAGCCCCCCAGCTGGGAAGAGCTAGTTGGTTTGTTGCTACATGAGGAAGTCAAACTTGGTTTGCATACAGGTTCTAGTGCATCTCAGAGTAGAGATACAGGTCGTGGTTCATTTCGAGGTCATGGTGATACTCGTAATACTTATGGACAGTAGCAGCAGCAGAGTAATTGGCATGGTGCAAATACACAAGGCTAGCATGGATCTGGTGGGTTTAGAGGCAGGGGGAGATCACCCCGAGGTAGAGGTGGTGGTTCTGGTTCATGGCAGTCCTCTAATCAGTCCAACAGGGACAAGGACTGCCATTATTGTGGCCGGTATGGGCATATTGCAAAGGATTGTTACAAGAAGCAAGGAGATATGAAGGCAAAGGGCAGACAGCATGGGCACTATGCATCTTCCAGTGGTGCTCATGATGAGTCAGTTGATAGACTATTTGCCATGCAGCATGTATCTAAAAATGCATCGAGACATGATAGAGATGAGAGATGGTACATTGACTCTAGAGCGTCAAACCACATGACCCCGCATGGAGAGTGGTTTGATGAGATGGTTGCAGGTAGACATGGTCATGTATGTACTGGGGATGATACCCAACATGACATAAAGCATAAAGGGATTGTTTCATTGATGATGCCTAATGGCAAGAAGAAAGGCCTGCATGATGTCTTACATGTACCGACCATAACAAAGAATTTGTTGTCTGTGGGTCAAATGGCAGAACAGAATCTGCAAGTGAGGTTTAACAAGGATGGATGTTTCGTTGAGGAGTATGGAAATGGCTGCAAGCTAATTGCCAAGGGCAGAAGGGATGGTAGGATGTTTACTTTGGAAGCGACCATTCCTGAACTTAAAGCAGCTATGTTTGCTCATGATGAGAGTGCCATCAGAGATGTAGAGATCTGGCACAAGAGAATCGGACATGTCAATGTACAAAAGCTGAAATCAATGCAACGGAAAGAAGTAGTACTTGGATTACCTAAATTCAAGTATAATGATTTTGGTCATGTATGCCCTGCATGTCAGTTTGGGAAGCAGGCACGGTTTCCTTTCATGAGACATATAAAAAACAGCACTAGGCCTTTACAGTTGGTACACTCTGATGTCTAGGGTCCGTCACATAATGCTTCCTTGGCGGTGCACGATATTATGTCTCATTTATTGATGATTTCAGCAAGTACACTTGGCTTTATACCTTGAAACATAAGGATGATGTGTTTGATGCATTCAAAGACTTCAAGAAACATGCTGAAAATGAATTGGGCTGTTACATATCATGTTTGAGATCAGATGGAGGAGGTGAATATGTCTCAAACTACTTTGACAGGTATCTTGCTAAACATGGGATCAGAAGACAGCTCACATGCAGTTATACACTGCAGCAAAACGGTGTTGCAGAGAGGAAAAAACAGGGTTTTGATGGAGTCAGCTAGAGCTATGCTGAATGAAAAATGTTTGCCAAATGGTTATTGGGCTGAAGCAGTGGTGACTGCTGTATATGTGCTAAATCAAACCCCTACAGCAGGGATTCATGATGTCACTCCATATGAACAGCTGTATGGTCATAAACCTGATATTTCACACTTGAAGGTATTTGGCAGCATTGCATATGTGCATATACCGGATGAGAAGAGGAAAAAATTGGATCCTAAGGCAGTGAAAAGTGTGTTTATTGGATATGCACAGGAATGGAAAGCTTATAAGTGTTATGTACCTTCTACGCATGAGACACTCATAAGAAGAGATGTAGTATTTGATGAGTTAGCATCTTGGTATGGGAATCCTGTTGCAGTGCCTACTGATGGCTCACCCAGTATGAGTCATGTTGAAAATACTCCTGCAGAGAGTACTTCCATGACTGGTCAGATAGGTGATGTATTATCTACAGTGAGTCCTTGGACAGGACGATTACGGAGTCGCACTATTTCCTTCACTGACACGGATATGTCAGTGAGGGGGAGAACAAATAAGGGAAAAGAAAAGGTTTTTGAAGATGTAACAGGTCCACTCACTGTAGGTTATGATTCATCTAGCAGTGACAGCTTAGATAGTGAATTGGGGATTCCGTCTGTTATGACGCCAGGTGCTAGAAAGAGCCGTTATGTGCCGCCTCATGAGAGGCAAGCTCACAATGAGCCATAGATCAGGAGATCAGAGAGGGTCAGACGACCTGTTGACATGTATACTTACACTGGATATTCAGCTCGTCATTATGCTTATATGACGAAAGTAACAGGTTTTAGAGAACCAAGTAAGTTTGATGAGGCAGTTTCAGATGAGAATTGGCGTGCTGTTATGGATGAGGAATATTTAGCTTTGGCTGAAAATTGTACATGGGATTTGGTACAGTTGCCTGAGGGAAAAACACCTATTAGATGCAAGTGGGTGTATAAGGTAAAATGTAAATCAGATGGATCATTGGAAAGATATAAGGCCAGGCTGGTTGCAAAAGGGTATGCGCAGCAGTATGGTCTTGATTATGAGGAGACTTTCAGCCCTGTAGCAAAGATGGCTACAGTTAGAACTGTGATTGCTTTGGCAGCAGCTAGAGGCTAGAAACTATGGCAGATGGATGTAAAGAATGCATTTCTCAATGGAGAATTACAGGAAGAGGTTTACATGGAACAGCCTGAACGCTATGTACATCCAGAATTTCCAGCACATGTATGTCGGCTGAAAAAGGCATTATATGGGTTGAAACAGGCACCCAGAGCATGGAATGCTCGCATCAGCAGTTATTTACAGCAACATGGTTTCCGATTGGGAGATGCTGATCATAGTCTGTTTGCGAAGAAGACAGATAGTGGCTATATTTTTCTAGTTGTCTATGTTGATGACTTAATCATTACAGGAGATGATGAAAATGGGATTGCAGAAATAAAGACATGTTTACAGGCTGAGTTTAAGGTCAAGGATCTTAGAGAGCTGAAATATTTTTTGGGGATTGAGGTTGTCTCTACACCTTGAGGCATATGGCTGCTACAGAAGTAGTATGCTCATGACATGTTACAGAAATATGGTATGGCTGATTGCAAGCCTATGGATATGCCTTTGGAGCAGAATGTCAAGCTGCAGATTGATGTTGGGACAGAGATTGAGAATGTTACTATATACAGACAGATGGTAGGCAGCTTGATCTATCTCACGATCACTAGACCTGACTTGAGTTATGCTGTGGGGCTGATCAGTCAGTTCATGCAAAAGCCTCGCAAACCACACTTGGATGCAGTCAGAAGAATTCTGAGATATGTAAAGGGTACCAAGATCATGGGCTATTTTATGCATATGGAAAAACCCTTGACTTAATGGGGTACATTGATGCTGACTGGGTTGGTTGCACATATGACAGGAGGTCAACTAGTGGCTATGTATTTAGATTGGGTAGTAGCATGATCAGTTGGCAGAGTAAGAAACAGCCTACAGTTGCATTGTCTAGTACGGAAGCAGAGTATCGTGGTGCGGCCTTAGCGGCCTGTGAAGCTAAGTGGTTATAGAAGTTACTGAATGACTTGGGAGTACACTTGGACAGCAAAGTCAAGCTGTACTGTGATAATTTGAGCAGTGTTATGTTAGCAAGCAATCCTGTTTATCATGCAAGATCAAAACACATTGAGGTTCACTACCATTTCATCAAGGAAATTGTTTTAGCAGATCAGATTGACTTGGAGCATGTGAAGACTGAAGACCAGGTAGCAGACATCTTTACCAAATCACTTGGTAAAGATAAGTTCATTCACTTTAGACAGCTACTTGGAGTGATGCAGATGATTTGAGTTTTGTTTTTGAGCTTGAGGGGGAGTGTTAGAAATCAAGCTCACCATCAGTGTGTCTTCATCTATGACCGACATCTATGACAGCTAGTGTGTACAGCTGTCTACATGTGACTACATTAAATAAGTCGGGTTAGTAGTCAGTCAGTGACTTGACTAGAGTTAGTCAATCTAGTCTACATTTACACTAGGTCACTTTATCTTGTAGAGGATGTGCGCTTTTCAGTTTAGAGTGTGTGGAAATGAAGGAATGAGCTTGAGAGCCTGAAGGCTCATGGATATGGAGTCTTTCCCTTTCTCTCTCTCTACTCTTTGAACAGATATGCCCAGGAGCGTGGATGTAGATGGGAGAGGACCCATCTTAGGCAGACTCGAGGGGGTTATGGATATCTAGTCGATAGTAGGTCAGGAGCCATCATCATGAATGATGAGGGGAGGAGGGTGATGGCTTGCATGAGAGAGTTGTGCCAACAGGTTTTTCGGCACGTCTTGAATCATTGGAAGAACATACCAAAGGGGAGCAAGGACTACATAGTAGCATCCTTGCACAAGGAGTTTCTGGTGCCAGCTGCAGTAGATAGATTCTCTACAAGCTGGATGATGGATTGCATGCATGCATACATGTCACATAGACGATCTGATACACGCAAGGCAATCAAGAGTGGGGTCGCAAAGCCCGAGTGGTTAGATGCAAATGACTGGCGCCAACTAAGGGAGGAGGCTACAGATTCTCGAGGACGTTGGAGTCAGCTGCACGAGGCGGCGAGGGCACGACTCGAGGCCGGAGTGGTCCATCATCTTGGGAGTGGCGTAGGACATATTTGGAGGACTTTGTAAGTTTTTTCTTTGTTTTGCTTGTTTGTTTTTTTGAAATATTCTTTGTACTGATAATCATATTTCTAACAGTTAGCATTTTGTTTTCTTTGCAAGACTTCATGACAAATCGCGATCGAACTGGCCTTGAGACTAGATATGATGTGGCGGCCGTGTAAGTCACTCATCTTTCTTGTCCGTAGTTACCATGAGATATTTGAATGCATTATTGTATGGTGGACTGATGTGTTGTTTCTTTTTCTGCAGAGTCCATTTGATGCTCCTTTGCGGCGGGACGAGCTTTCGGGGGATGAGGATTTGTAGCTCGCCCTTGGATCCCTGGAGCTCACACACCTTCATTTTTGAGTCGCCTGATCTATGTAGACATTTTCTATGTATTACTGATATCATGTCATGATTGTACCAATCGCTTTTTATGCGATCATGTATTTATTTCATGTATCAGTTTTATGATTTCAGTATACATTTTTTTTGTTTGCAAGCACATTGTACATAGTAGTGCAGAAACTATTTTATATGGCTCTCATAAAGCGTACAGTGCTATATGTGGCAGGGCAGCTTGCTACCCTGCCATGAATTTTTTTTCCCTGTTACCGTCGCTATTATCGTCGCAAATTTTACTGCTTGCGTCATTATTGGCGTCGTTATTGGCATCGTTATGTATGTCGCAACCGTCGCTATCAACGTCGGTATTAGCATCGCAAATTTTACTGCTTGCGTCGGTATTGGCGTCGGTATCACGCTAATACCGATGTTGATAGCGACGGTAATGGTATTGGCGTCGCATTTACCGACGCCAATACCGACGCTGATAGCGACGATAATACCAATTGTTCATTGGCATCATCAATAACGACGCTTTTTGCGACGACGGGGGCAAATTTTTTTATTTGCATTTTCGTCGCTTTAAACGTCGGTATAAGGCCTATATCTTGTAGTGCCTCTCGCTCTCTCATTTCCCTATTATGTTTAATGTCTCCCTCCCTCTCCCTCTCTCATTTCCTCTCCCTTTCTCATTTTCCTATTATGTTTAATGTCTCCCTCTCCCTCTTTCATTTCCTCTCCCTCCCTCTCCCTCTCCCTCCCTCTTCATTTCCCATTTTCTCCCCCTCTCCCTCTCCCTCTCTTTCTCTCTCTCTCTCCCTCCCTCTCCCTCTCTCATTTCCTCCCTCTCCCTCTCCCTCTCCCTCTCTCTCATTTTCCTATTATGTTTAATGTCTCCCTCCCTCTCCCTCTCCCTCTCTCATTTCCTCTCCCTCCCTCTCCCTCTCCCTCTCCCTCCCTCTCCCTCTCTATCTCTCCCTCGCTCTCCCTCTCCCCCTCTCCCTCTCCCTCTCCCTCTCTATCTCTCCCTCGCTCTCCCTCTCCCTCTCTCAATATACACAAATTATACAAAAAAAGTAAAAGAGAGAGAGAATGCACTCTCCCTCCCTCTCATTCTGTCATTTCATCCCCCTCCCTCTTCCATTTCCTCCATCTCCCTCTCCCTCCCTTTCTCTCTCTCTCCCTCCCTCTCCCTCTCTCATTTCCTCCCTCTCCCTCTCCCTCTCTTTCTATGTCTCTCCCTCCCTCCCGTTCTCTCATTTCATCCCCCTCCCTCTTTCATTTCCTCCATCTCCATCTCCCTCTCTTTCTCTCTCTTTCTCTCTCTCTCCCTCCCTCTCCCTCTCTCATTTCCTCCCTCTCCCTCTCCCTCTCTTTCTCTGTCTCTCCCTCCCTCCCTCTCTCTCTCATTTCCTCCCCCTCCCCCTCCCTCTCCCATTTCCTCCCTCTCCCTCTCCCTCTCCCTCTCCTTCTCTTTCTCTCTTATTTCCTCTTCCTCTCTCAATATACACAAATTATATAAAAAAATGTAAAAGAGAGAGAATGCACTCTCCCTCCCTCTCCCTCTCTCATTTCCTCCCCCTCCCTCTCCCATTTCCTCCCCCTCCCTCTTCCTCTCCCTTTCCCTCTCCCTCTCCCTCTCTTTCTCTTTCTTTTTCTCTCTCTCCCTCTTTTTCTTTCTCATTTCCTCTCCCTCTCTCAATATACGCAAATTAAACCCTAAATAAGTAAAAGGGAGAGAGAATGGACTCACCATAAAGATTCAAAGTAGGGTTTGGCGGCTCCTCTTCATGATAGTGGCTCCTCCTCTTTTTCGTGAAAGGCAGCGGCGGCGGTGGCGGCGAGAAGCCTTCTTCATCTCCCTCTCTCACCCTCTATGCAAAACGGTCGCTCTCTCTCTCTCGCTCTCCCTCTAGAAAACTTTCACGAATACACAAAATGAAACGTGCTCGGGTTTCAGCTCGCTTTTTTTTCTCTGTGGGGTGTCGCTATTTGTGTTGTATTTGTGACGCTAATAGTGACACAAATAGCAAGGCTGTTATTTAACATTACTAATTAGCGTCGCTATGGCCTAGTTTCCTTGTAGTGAGCTAGCCATTAGAGCTCGCTTGGAATGCTTGAAGCAATAAGGAGTTCGTGGGTCTTGGCGGTTGAGCAAAACCTTCCAAAATCCACATGCACGTATGTGTATCCACGCACATGTATACATCCATGTGCATCTAAGCATATGTGTTTGCTTGCATTGTAGTACACTCGTCAAGTCTTGCACATACACTTGTATTTCTTGAGTTTGGGGCCACCTTTTCCGCTTTTCCCTTTGTCTTCTTAAATTTATTTTTTCTTGCTTTGCATTGGGGTTAACATGGATAGTTTTAGATGGTTTGAAGTGGTTTTGGTTTGAGATGTATGGTTTTGATGCCTTCCATTGACTTTTTATAGTGTTTTGTAGAGTTTTTGCCTTTGTTTAGTAAGCCTCTATTTGCTTCTGCACCTATTTCAATGCATGGATGTTTAGCTTGGGGAATGTTTTGTGATCTTAGAAGAGAAAGAATATAAGCTCAAAATAGCTTGAAGAAGCAAAAGAAGTAGCTGAAGAAGACTTGAAGTGAAGACTACAATGACAGTGATAGATAGTAGTGAGCTTCCAAGAGAAACTATAGTGGCTTTGGTGACACTTCATATCAAACATACCTCTTGGGAGGGGTATCCACAACCAACAAATGATTACTGTGAGCAATTATTGGTTATTCTAATATAGTTTTGAGAGTTAATATATGTGAGAGAGAGATAGAGTATAAGACATAGCCAATTTTCTACAAGAAACATGATATCTATACTAGAGAGATTGAGAGAAAGACTATGAAGATGATGAAATATGAATACTATGTGATGAATTCCATTCAAAGTTGATCTTTTTTTTATATCAATTTGGTTATTTAATAGTTTTTATGAAGAATATGAAAACTATGTTGAAGATTTGTTGTGATAAATTCATGGAAGAGTTGCTATATGATGCTCCATAAAGATTTTCTTATTTGTGGTTCATTAAAATATGAAGAATACGCTTGTTGATGTGACAAGATAGATTTCCTTATAGTAGTTTCTCCATTTTTCTTGGTGTTTCTCTTGCGGCTCCATAGACCAGAGCAGAATTGGGTATTTAGGCATTCTCCCATATGTGAAGACAACCTTGGTAGTAGTGAGAGACTATTGGTTGACCTACCTGGTGGTGAAATTGAATTCTTATGGGACCTCATATCCTCCGCTGATGGGAAGGCCATGGCTTTTTGAAGCAAGAACACAAAAAAATTGGTTCAAGGGAATCTCAACGCTAGGAAAAGGATCCAACAAGATGGTACTGAAGTTGTATGGCTTGCAAAAAGATAATGGATCCACTTCTATCAAAGTCTTCAGAGCCTCCAATTGAATTACACATGGTATATTAGCAGATAAAGAAGTTGTCAAATAGACCTTTCCCAATAAATTAGAGGCACAATTTCTGTTAGTGGGTACTACAAGCCAACTCCCAAAAGAAGCCAAGTCCTTATCAAAGGGTGAATATCTTTTTCCAGAACCGAAATGACTTCCAAAATTGCCTCTAATAGTGAGATAGAAGCATGGATGTACTACTCTCCTTGTTACATAGCCATAGTAGGGCCAGAGTTAGAAACATAAGCAGACACATAAGCTGAAGGAAGTCAGTCATAAATATATGTATGTATCACGTGGGCCCTTTTTTAGTAATGGCTCTTGTCTCCCTAATTTACCCTTCTCAAGAAAGAATGATGATGATGTACCTTGCACTAATCCCCTGACCTGAACAAAATTTAGATGGCCCTTATTATGTCATGTTTTAGGAGGTGTCCTAAGAAGATGAGTACTTGAGTCAAGAGCTTACTAATTCTCAAATAAAATTAGAGATAATTGTGATACCATTTCAGTATCTGAAAGAGCAAACGGAGTCCCCATTGAAGTAAGAAATTACTTCTAGTGGGGCAGGTTACTCCCTTGAGGGATTTAGATCTATATCTTGAAGCAATCTACGAGACCTTCATGCACAAATTGGAAGGTGAGAAGAAATCAACTTTTGTAGATGCTGATGGCAATGAACATCACGTGAATGTGGGTGTAGTATCACCTAGAAGAGGAGTTGTTGGTCATGAAATACCTACTAAAGGAGAATTTGGATGTGTTTGCATGGTCATATGATGACCTTAAGGGGATCCCATAGTGTATCAGCATTACATTGACCTTGAGTTTGATGTCAAGCCTATATGACAAAGACAAAGGTACATGAATTCAAATTACTCAGCCTTGTGAAAGTAGAGTTGTTGAAGGTCTTAGAAGTTGAGTTTATCTATCCATTTACTAATAGTGAATTCACCCATAAACACCATATTGGGGAATATGGGAATTTTCCATAAGTTTGATGTCCAAAGAGGTTTTCTTTGCTCAGCTACTACTATCATTAGCTGATGGCCAAATTTAGCTACTAGATTACGATTAGAATGCCATTTGTATTTAAAGGCATCTTTTCCTTTTCCTTTCTGTTGCATTGCTTCTATTTTTTCTTCTTTCATCTCACAAAGGGAAGTGTAGAAAGAGGGAATAAGATGCAACTCTCTAGTTGCATTTTTTGGCATACCCTTCATGATTTCCTCTGCAATGGTTGTGTGGCAAGAGCAAACTTATCACTACTCAACCCATATCAATGGCTTTTCTAAGAGCTTTTGTGCGGCCAACGAACCATGGCATTTCCTTCCTCATTGATGGGTGCTAAGATAAACTTGCTAGCCTTTGCTCCTCCAAAGCAAGGTTTTTTTGTCAAGTTACCAGATTTTCATGATCTCTTCTCATCTTTTTCAATTGCCACTTGATGCTTGTGTAGTCCAATTTCTAATAGCGCTCGCTCCACATTCCTACATGTTGCAATGGCTTCTTTTTCTGGTTGCATCCTATAAGTAAAGCAAATGTATTCATATACAAGTTTCTCCATGATTCTGACAAAAGCATGCAATGAAAAAATGTGAATATGATGATCCAAGGGAATGTTGAAGATGGGCTTCCAAGTGGGATCTTCTCTATTGCATGTTCCACACATGCATTTTAAAGTTTTCAAGTCTTGTGCAAGATGCCATTTTCAACCACCACATAGGACACATTCATTTTTCTAACCCATTTTCAACCACCACAATGCCTTGAATTAGTTCCTTGAGCAAAGAAGTTCAAACAATGTACCTAAGTGTACAATCACGATCATCTCAAAGGTCGTTTGTACGACCAACTGCTAAGGTGTGATTTCTTTTTTTCGAATAATCCCAGTATCCAATCTTGGATCGTTCGTGACTTGACGAGATCCCAATAATCTCTAATAAGGTCATGCAAGAAAATGTTCTTGGTAAGTTAACTTATTTTGACTTGCTCTTCCCCTTGGGTTTTACCTTATGGTATCTTAACCCTAACTCAAAGCATTAATTGGTCAACCAAGGCAACGTACAAGCCTTATTCGTAACCCAACCAAGGGTCTTTTATTCTTCTAGTCCATTACTCATCTCCCTCTAACCAAGTTTAGTTAACACACTTGGCAACGCAAGACTTTTCATCTAGGCCTTCAGGATATGGTCTAGATGCATGCATCCCTTCCATGTCTCTTAGTGCGGTACTATGCAGAATTTTCCAATTAAACTTACCCATCATGCACATGGTGTGTTTAATTTATTAGTACACCCTAAATGACCTTTAACTCTCTTCATACCTGGTAGCGAATACTTATTCCTAATGCATCGGATCTCATGTGACTTGCGTATATGACAGTCTAGGTTTCTATCCATCGGTGCAATTGCATCTTATGAACGGAAACTAACCTTTCATGTGTTTATTTTAGTTGCATTGCGAAGCATGAATTGTAGATGACTATTCATGCACTGAAGAAGAAAAAAACTATTATTTTATGTGAAATAATGTGAAAACCTTATCATTCTATGTGTGTAAAAGCTATCACTCTATGCATATAAATTGATGCGAACTCCATGCTCTACCATTTCATGCATGCAACCTATCACTTGGAGTAAGCAAAAATCCTAAGGCTCATTCTTGTTCCATGCATGTAACTAGCCCTTTATTTCTTCTTCTTGAAATAATACAACATATGCTTAACCAAAATTAATTATAAATCCTAGGATATCAAAAGGACCTGGGTTTGATTCGTGATCGTAGGGACATTTGTTGTGTTGGTCACTCCGCTTGCCTTTCCCGCATTACCGGTACCATTGGTAGCTCTGGCACTCACACTTCCCGCTACTCTCCTTTTGGAAGCCATTCACCACGCGGCATTTGGATAGTCCTGACCTTAAGGGACCTTCAAGATGATAGGCTTGGGAAAGGAAAGGCCGTGAGTAAAGTGACCTTTGCAAATAAGGGGGTGGCTCAAAGGAGGTCCCTTTGTGGGTGTGGCACTGGATGAGTCATGTTGGAAGTGGCTTCTCGAACACGGCTCCTCAAACACGGCCCTCGACACCTTCTCTACTCACCATCTCTCTCTCTCTCTCTCTCTCTCTCTCTCTCTCTCGTTTTCTACCTAGCAGCATCTCGTCATTCCTAGCTCTCATCTTCTCTCTTTCTTACTAATCATCATCTTTCCCTCTAACTTCTCCCTACCTCTCTCCCTCTTTCTCCTTCTAATATTCTCAATTGGCAACCTGGCAGCATCTGATCGTTCCAACCACATGGAGAATATGTTTTAATGGAAGGGGGGGGATAGAGTCTTTATATAGGCTGCCGGGGGGGGGGGGTCGATATCTCCCCATTGCGCACCACGTTCTCTTCTCCACCCATCGTACAGATGTCTACCATACTCATCCATGGTTGCCACAACAGCCTGTAGTTGATGGTGATGATTATGATGATGATTATCATCATCATGATGATAAATGGTGTCAAGGTGGTGATTCTCCAAAGTGGTAGTAGCTGACGTGTATGCCATGGTGGCATCCTCAAGATGGGGACGACGACGATGGGTGTGTGGCGGCTACACGACAGGTAAGTAAATTTTTTGTTTTCTTTTAAACTTGTTATTAAAATCACCTTATTAACCTTATAACATTTACAACTAGCATTTTAACCTTCTAAAGTATTACTAACCTATTAACTTACTTCTCACTAAACCTTATCTAACTAGCTTATGTTACTAACTTTCTTAGCTTACTAACTTGATGAATATGTTCTCGGCTCATTGCAAATAAACAAAACTTCATGGGCATCAATGTTTCCTTGAAATGTGAGAGTGTGGGTGGGGATGAGAGTGAAACATTGTCGTCATGTTAAGGGTTGAAGGTCTACCACCGGGGCTTAGTGCAGAAGAGGAGTGGGATTCAAAGTTCAGGAAAGGGAAAAAGATTTAGGTTTAACAAGATCCAGGTTTTAAAAATGATTTAGATGTGGAAGAAGAATTCAAGCTTTTTCTATGTATTAAGCATACATGAATGGAATAAATAACTCTATCTTGATTACATCAAATGCCTTTGAATACATAATCCATAACATAAAGGGTATACTCAGATTCTTAATCCAAATATGAATATCAAATGCAAGGAGAAGAACGGGTACCAAAGGAAAGTATACCCTAATCTTCCAATGACCTATCGATTCTTGAAGATCCATGACCCAAATCCATATTATTAGCCAGTTTCCATAGCTGAATGCAACACAACCTTATTCTCCCCGAATTAATGTATTAGCTTGTTCCATCTTCCCAATAATAATTGTACTCCAAAAGGGCTATGCCCATATGAATGAAATAAGACTCTTTTTATCAATGATTGTCTTGACTATGAGTATTGATAAAAAGTTAAGTGATTAGAACTCTTGGCTGAAAGCTGAATTGGGCATGAAATGTAATGTAAGAAACGTTTAACGAGTTGTTAACATTAAGAATCTCATAACCAGGCACAACCCCAGGTACAGATTCCCAGTCCGACCCCTACACCAAGTACGGTCGTGATTCAGGAGAAGAAGTTTCTTCTCAAGTAGATCAAGCCACCAGAATTTGACGACAAAGGAAGGACTATCCAGCTGATGCTGAGATTTGGATCATGTCCATGAAAGATTACTTTGAAGTGGCTGGTACTGCACCCACTAACCAAGCAATGCTCACCAAACTGAAGCTCACCGGAAAAGCCAGACTTTGGTGGAAGCAATGGTGCAAAGACCAAGGGATCTCAAAAGGGTCCGTTACTTTTGGGAAAAGCTGAAAAAAGCTGTGCAAGGAAGATACTTACCACCTGTGTACCACACGTAGAAGATGAATGAGTTCTATGAGCTAAAACAGCTTGGTCTGATCCTTGACGCATACTACTCAAAGTTCATCTCTCTTTTGAAGTACGCGCCACAAATGGATATGACACAATAGGTATCGAAGTTTTGTGCCGGATTAAACCCACCCGTAAACATCTACCTCCAGTTGATGCGCCCAATAGATCTTCAGGACGCACTCATTCGAGCTACGCCCATAATTCAAGAGGTGCAGACCAGGCCAAGAAGTAACAAAAATTGGTCTTATAAGGATTAGAACAAAGGAGTATATAGGTCCCAGACGAAGAGAGTTCAAGTTCAAAGCTAGAGACAAAGGAAGAAAGCAAGGACCAACAATGTCAATAACTTTGTTCCTACCCAAGGTAATGGCCGCAATCTCTGTTGCTTCCATTGCAACGAGCCGGTCATTTCAAAAGGCAATGTCCCAAACTTGGCGGAGGACAATGTCAAGGACCATTCCAAGGAATTACCTGTGGGTGGCCAAGGAGCCTCCACCCAAGGTAGAGGAAGAACTGCCTATGTTACCAACAGGGAGATATGGGAAGAAGAAGACTCAACCATGGAAGCATACTTTGAGAGGGCAATAGTCCATGTCGCCCTTCACAAGAAAGGCTCGAATTGCCAGTTTTTGGTGATTCAGACACCATTGGATTATCAAGGTAAAGGCTTCAAAACCTTGATTGATTATTACAGTATGCATTCTTTTATCTCACCATCTTGTGCAAGAATATTAGGAATAGCCACAATAGAAGCACCTATCTTGCTTGTGGAATTAGCAAATGTTCGTGAGGTCACTTGTACCAGGCAAATTGCTAAGGTGGAATTCTTACTGGGAGAAAAGTTGACTTCGGTCAGATCCAGGGTCATGAACCTAGGTATACATGAGTGTTTGCTCGGAATGGATTGGCTTAAACCTAATGATGCCCACATTCATTGTGGAAAGGGTCAAGTTTCCTTTTGAAAATTTGAAGGGGAATTGGTTGCAACTCAAGGAGAGGTTGGAAAGGCCAAAATTCGATTGGCCAAAGCATCTCGAATAATAAAGGGAGTTAGAAAGGACTGCCTGTTTATTTGATTAAGCTTAATAAGCTAGATCAGAATCAGGAATCTAGTGAAGAACCTTCATGGCTAACTGAGTATGTGGATGTATTGCCTGAAGAGCTGACAGAACTTCTGCCTCAAAGGGAAGTTGATCATGAAATCTAACTAATGCCAGGAGCTGCACCAATCGCAAAGAGGCTATATAGAATGTCCATCCTAGAAGCAATTGAGCTGAAGGAGCAACTCAAGCAATTGTTAGATCACGGCTACATCCGTCTTAGTAGCTCACCATGGGGAGCTCCAGTGTTCTTCCAGAAGAAGAAAGATGGAATGCTTTGGCTGTGTATTGATTTACAGAGGGTTGAATCAATCAACCATTAAGAACAAGTACCCTATTCCAAGAATATATGAACTTCTTGACCATCTTCAAGGTGCGAAGATCTTCTCCAAGATTGATCTCAGGTCTGGATACTATCAGATAAGGATCAAGGAAGAAGATATTCCAAAGACGGCATTCAACACAAGATATGGACACTTTGAGTTCCTAGTCATGTCCTTCGGGTTGACAAATGCACCTGCCACATTCAACAGGTTAATGCAAGATATCTTTAGGCCATATCTTGATGACTTTGTACTCGTCTTCTTCGATGATACCTTAGTCTACTCCAAACAGGAAGAAGATTATGAAACCTAGCTTCGCATTGTCCTTGAGACAATGAGGGCACACAAGCTTTATGGCAAGATGAAGAAGTGTGCATTCTTCAAACGTCAAATTAAATATCTGGGATTCATTGTATCAGCAGAAGGAATCTCAGTAGACCCGGCCAAAGTCACAGATGTTCTGGAATGGCCAACACCAACAACTATCAAAGAAATATGCAGTTTTCTTAGTTTGACAAGATGGTGCAGGGTCTTTATCGAAAATTATGCTTTGGTTGTAGCACCTCTGACCAATCTATTGAAGAAGAAAATATCAATTGTATGGTCAACTGCTGACAATCTATCTTTGATAGACTAAAGAAAAGTTTGGTATCAGCACCTATCTTGAAACTTTTGGACCTCAGTAAGGAGTTCGAAGTAGTAACTAATGCTAGCACACTTGCCTTAGGATGTGTGCTTATGCAAGAAGGTCATCCTATAGCATACTCTTCAAGAAAACTGAAGAGCCATGAGAAGAATTATGCTACCCATGATCTAGAGCTATTAGCTATCATCCATGCTCTCAAGCTTTGGAGACACTACTTGCTGGGTAACAAGTTTACCCTGGTGACAGACCATAAAAGCCTCAAGTGGATCTTTACCCAGAACAAACTCAACATGAGGCAACGTCGATGGATTGAAGTGCTGGAGGAGTATGATTTTGAAATCAAATACCGGGCTGGAAAGGAGAATGTAGTTGCCGATGCACTCAGTCGCAAGGCATTCCTTTATTTTCCCAAATGCAGCTACCCCAAGTGCAGGGAGGATACAACTTCATTATGGTTGTGGTGGATATGCTAACCAAGGTTGCGCTTCTTATTCCTGTTAATACAAACTATAAAGCTTCAGACATTGCAAGGCTGTTCATCAAGGAGGTATTCAAACTTCATGGGTTACCCAGAAGAATCATTAGTGATCGTGATTCTCTCTTCACATCACACTTCTAGAGAGCTATCTTTGAAGCCATTGGGACTCAACTCTATTTTTGTATAGCTTACCTTCCCCAAACCGATGGTCAAACAAAGTGAGTCAACCAAGTCATTGAGGATATGCTAAGGGCATACTGCTGTCGTGAACCAGAAAGGTGGATTCAATACTTGCCACTAGTTGAGTTTTCCTACAATGCTTCCTACCAACAAAGCATTCAGATGACCCCTTTTCAAGCATTGTATGGGCACAACTGTCGAAGTCCTTTAAACTTCTCAGATTCAAACCTAAGATTTGAAGCTTCAAGGTAGATGCTGGAAGATATGGATGACCAAATGAAGTCAATAAGAGAGGACATCCAAGCCGCCAAGGATAGATAGAAGGTATATGTGGATTTGAAACGTCAAGATAGAACCTTCGCTAAAGGAGATATGGTCTTCATTCGCGTACGTCCAAAGAAGAGTTCCCTATCCTTAGGTGAATGCAAAAAGCTAAGTCTGAGGTATTGTGGGCCCTACAAGATCCTCAAGTGCCTAGGACCCAATGCTTATAGAGTGCAACTCCCTGAGAACCTAAAGGTTCATAATGTATTTTATATCAGTGTGTACCTAATCCTAGCCATGTACTTGATGATCAAAAATTTGTAATGTCTAGCCAAGGAGTCCTTGAGCTATGGCCTGACAGGATCTTAGATGTTAGGGAGAGACAATTGAGATCCAGAACCTTGAGAGAATGCCTTGTCCAGTTGAAAGATTATCCTGAGGAGGATGCCACTTGGATGGATGAAAGCACTCTCAACCAACAATACCCCTAGTTCTTCTCGAGATGAGGACATCTCAATTCCTCCAAGGGGGGAGAGAATGTAATATTTCCATTCAAAAATATTATAGAACTTGACCCCCGCATGCCTGAGCTGTGGAAAGTCATCTCACGCGTCGACTAATGACAATGGCTAAGTAGTTACCCTGCGCGTGTGATAAAAATCCCCATCCACGATGTGCAATTAAGATCGGGACATGAAGACCGCAAACTGCACAAGAACACCCTTCTTGGATAAAGGGAAAAGGGAAAATGGTGAAATTATAGGTTTTTTTTTTGTTACTAATTATCCCTCCCCCCAGTCGATGCATGGCTGGAGGAGAGGGAGTGTGGGGAGGAGTGATCTAAGGTGGAGTGGTGTGTGGGTTGCATGAGGGGGGAGACATGCACCAGCCACATATGTGGCCACCTCTCCTCCCCTTAGCACTATATAACCTCCCCCTTAGGCATTGGGGGGAGGCACGATCAGGAGGAGATAAGGAAAGGGCTGCCGTGCTGCATGAACAAAGGGAGAGAAGGGGAAAGGCCGCCTGCTGCCATGTTGTTCAAGAGGGAGGTACAAAGGGAGAGAAAAAGGACGCCGTACTGCAACCGCAGAGAATCACTGCCCTACCGCGCCCAGTCCACCAAGCCGCTGCCATACCACCACCGCCATCATCCTAATCACTTCTCTTTTTCATCGTCGAAGCTTCTTCCCCAATCATTACCCCCTTTCCCCATCGGGAGGGTCACTCATGAATATATGTATATATAACATGAGTTCAAAATAAGGGGTTTTTAAAACACTAGTTTTATACAATTTTTAGATACAGAAGGGTGTCATATAAAGGGGTTACTTACAAATTGAATAGAAAAGGGTTGTGTTTTATTCAATAAAAATTCACAGATTAGGATATTTATAAATAGGCCATGAACGCACGTTATATAGAGAATATATATAAAGTGAACCCCCTGAGCTTTCCTCCCACCTCATGTTCTGTGACACGCTAAGAAGCTTCATTAGAATCTTCTAAGGATAAGGCCCATAAAGCTTGTGCACGTGGTTTTCACCCCAGGTGCTTATAACCCACACTCGTAGCTCCAATTCCTACACAAAAGAAAAGGTATCCACCTACAAGTAGCCTCAAAGAGCGAGAATAAAGGCTAGAAGGAATCCGGGGAGTCCATAAACACACTACGTCTACGATGGATCCAAAGTCCAAGTCGCAAGGCGCATGCGTTGAAGATTCGAACCCAAGTCTACATGTGGACATCCCCACGGATCCACAAACTTAGGTTCTTGAAAGTTTAATTCCGCATTGGGCATGTTTAAAATTCATAGGGAAGCTATGAATATAAATTGCTTATTCATCTTACGAGCGTAGTCGCATGTTGCCATTTTGGTGCATTTCCAAAGTGATGAGCCGAAACGCATATTGCTTAGGGTAAAAGATGAGATTGTTAAGTGCATCCTTGATTGGCCATGAAAGAACAAGCGTATCTTGCATTTAGTCAATAACTTCCTTGTTATGAATCGCATGAGAAAATTGTTAAACGATCGTTGCACGGCATGAAAATAAAACCATGGACACTGCATGTTGCATGTGAGGATGCTTGTAGAATGGATTAAGGTTTCATGGTACATATTCATCTTGCATGAACTTCATTAACGATGTTGTACCTAGGAAAGGACTGCATGTTACATATTCATCATGCGTAAATTCCATTTCATCGAAGTTGCATGTAGAAAAGGTTGCATGTCATATCAAAGCATGAAATTCCATTGCATTAAATGAAAGGTTGTAGGCATAGTTCCTTGATGTAAATCTTTGTAGGCTTTATGCAAAATATTTTCTAAATTATCATGCGTAATGAATTTAGCAAAAGAAAAGAAAAGGGTTATTGCAAATCTTATAGTACATAGGGATAATGAATCACATGTTTACATGTATTGTGATGATTTGCAACTATTTACACCCTTCGAACATGTTTAGCATCTCTAGGAAAGGATCGTTCCTTGTCGCAAGACAAGTAGACCAATTTAGCTAATTCACTTGTAATGTTATATCCTCCTAGGGATTCGTGTAAGCATGTCTAGTTAGTACAATGAACACCTCAAAGTGCTAGCTAGGGATTAGCGCATCAGAAATTCTGCCTAGTATCGTACTTGGATGCTAAGTCGAGACCCTCAAACCTAAAGGATCCTACCCACATTCACGGAATGGTTGGGTTAGGTGAATTCCCATACACTAACGATCTAGGGTTTCTACCCTAAGGATCGATCGACCTAATACTAAATGTGGTAGGTAATTAGACAGCTAAAGCAAACCTAAGGAAAGTGCGGTGGATGTGGCCATGGGTCCGTTCTATGGATGGGTGGTCCTGGTTGGCCGAAAACTTTTCTCAAGCGAAATAGACAACATGGAACTTTTCTCGAAGGAAATGAACAGCAGGCAACGCTGACCTAGAGTTTAGGTTACTAGAATCCTGATTTATGCTATTTTAGGGGAATGGAATGGGACTATGCCTTATGGGCAGAGAGGTCAAGCTTTGCATCCCTCTTGTTTCCCATTCTCCTTGAACAAAGTGCAGCATGAATCTGCTTCGATCTTGACATTTTTGCATAAAGTAGTTCGCCTGGGATTCAACGCTAGTTACTCTCTAGGAACTTGACCATTAGGAAAACCCTGATTCAAGTCAGTCCTAAGTGGGAACAGCTGGAGTACTTTCGCTACGTGGGAGACTTGGAAAGACCTAGATCGCAAACCCCGTAACATTCCATAGGAGTGTCACGCAGAGCTTTCTAGACCCTCTTTTCAATGGGCTGTTGAGACGTGTGCTGCAAGCGAACATGTGGACACGTCACACCATTCCGCCCTACTGTTTGGGAGATAAGCTCAATTTTGTGCTCAGAGGTACTGTGGGACAGGCAACCCACAAAAAGTGATTACAGCAAAGCCTTGGTTATTTATTTCAGAGATATTTTTACATAGTCTTGTAGAGGGGATTGAGGGCTTTCATTTGAATCAAAAATTTTGGTGATCAGAGCTTCCTAGCTCAAGATATTGTCATTTATGTAACAAGGGGTCTGGTGGACTGCACTTGGGATGGTAGGCCACAAGGGTAAAGCAAAGGCCCAAGAGGACTTCCAGTGTGAAATAACGGACTCCCATGCCTCAATGAACGATCCTAGCTCAGCCCAGGAGGATCATGAGGACATGTTTGAAGAGGGTGCCCCCGATATGGACCGCTTATCTATGCTCAACCAAACCCTATGCCAACATGAGACCCGTCATGCTGAACGACATCGAGAGATGGAACAACGCCATAGGGAGATGGAAACCCGCCAAGATCACCGTTATTTCGAGATGATGGCCAAGATGGACTTACTCATAGAGCGCATGGGCACCCTCATCCCCCCCATTGCCCCCACCTCAGATCGACCCAAGGAGTATATCCCTCCCGTTGAGGCTAACCGCCCTCCCCCCTTGGAGACCGGGCGTAGCCCACAAGGTCTTGGTGGTACCCATGGCATTCCCCATAGCACTTATGAGACAGGTGAGTCTTCCACCCGACATGATGAACCCCTCCCCTCCCCCATTATGAATCATTCAAGCCCATCCTTGGCACCACAACACCCCCGTAACGGAAGCTATATGCACACTCATGGGAATGGATCCAATACAAATCTAAGGTAGCATGGAATACAAGGAGTACATGGGCAGCATGCACATGGAAATGGGCATCATGCACATGGCAGTTTTGGGCAGCATGGCCATTTTGGACAGCAAGGTCCTAATGTGCAATTTGTTCCTCATGTAATGCATGGACAACATGGCCCCCATGGAAATTTTGGACATCCAGGGATTGGACAGCAAGGCATGTATGGGCAGCATGTAGCACATGGCATTCATGGATAACAAGGCCCAAATGAGCTGCGTGACAAGATTGTGTTTACTAAATTTAATGGGCAGTCCTCATCCGCAGTTGAATTAGAGGAATGGAGCTCTAAATTGGAAGCCTATTTTATCATCTACCCCTGTACCGATGAGGAAAATATTATTTTTTCCTCCCTTCATTTAGAAGGTTTTTTCCACACATGGTGGAGATTCGTTCAAAGAGAAATTCAGGAGTTTCGTGAGAAAGAGTTTCATGATTGGGAAGATTTAGTCTGCCTGCATGTCCTAAGCCCATAACTACCTCATACAAAGAAGCCACAGTGGTTGTGATTGTAAATATCAATAGGAGCAACATATGTGGGCTTGTATGGGGATGTGCACATAGCATTTCTTTGCTCAACTACCATCATTAGTCAATTGCCAAATTTAGTTGCTAGATTGCAAATTAGAATGCAATTTTGCTCAAAGGCACCTTGTTCTTTTCCTTTCCATTCTATTGCTTCAAATTTTTCCTTCGTCTCATGGATGGAAGTGTAGAAAGAGGGAACTAGATGAAACTCTCTAGCTATGGATTTTGGCATACCTTTCATGATTTCCTTGGCAATGTTTGTGTACTGATAGCAAATTTATTGCTGCTCATCCACATCAATGGCTTTTCTAAGAGCCTTTGGTACTTGTTGGTTGGTTTTCTAAGATCATTGTAGACATATGCTTGTGTGAGTAGTGTCAGCTTTCATCAAGCCAGACTAGACACTTTATTACTCACTCATTGATTTGTTGCACTATCTCGTTAGCCATCTCCTCAAGAGTTTTCTTGGTGAGTGTAGGCATGAGGTGCATTGGAGATTCTTGAGGTAACAAAGATGTTTTTTGAAACACCATTTTTATGAGTGGGCTGACAAGAAGGGCTTGTTTCTTTTTGGATGTGACCTCTCTCTCGACCAAGGGTGGTGACTATTTAGATTCTCAATGGAAGTAATGATAGTTGCATCAAAGGACTAGCTACATGCATCATTTTAGGGTGAGTTCTTCATGATATTTTTATCTGGGTTGGGCATGACAATGTCCTCGGCTGATTTTTGTGTCTATATGAGGCTATTGTTGTGGGAATTTTTTTTTGTCTTAGGCAAAGAATCCTTAGGAGACTTGTGACTCCTAAGTAGGCTAGTTGGTGCCTCTAGTGCAGGCTCATTGCTTGTTGATAGTGTGACTCCTTTGTCTTGTGAATATTCTTGTGTAGCGAACATGAGTGGCTGTTGAGTTGAGCGCTATATTCTTCCTCCTCCATAACGTAATGGGTCTTCATCAACAATGCTACCTCCCTACGTATTGCTGCATGGTACCTATCTTGATTGAAGCATGATGGGACAAGCTCTGGTATCTCCTACAATCGACTTCAACACATTGCACATAAACGCCTATCCACATCGAGAATATTACCATGGAGTGGGAACTTTGATTCCTCTTTTGGATTTGTTTTCCTATGATGTATTATCATCATCTCCTTAGATTTGAATAAGTGCATTTGTGGTTGAATCTCAATGTTAGGCTATGTCTCCTTTTTCCAATAAGTGATGTTTGGATTTTTTATAACTTTCTTAGCTTGCTGAATTTCTTGAGTGGCTTTTGTCATAGGACAGGGTCCAATTTAAGGTTTTTTCTTTTGTTTATTTTGGGGTATGATAGATAGAGGTGGTGATGATAGATAGAGGTGATGATGCAGATGGCTTGGGTAACTAGATCCATTGATTTCTTATATGATACCCTTCAGCTCATAGCAACACTTTGCAAACCAATCGTGGCATTTTTCTAACTCTCTATCAACATTTATGGTAGTTTCCCTAGGATATATTTTTTTTGTGCGGGGTCTATTTTTGATAGTGCTAAAAATGGGATGGGAGCTCTGAGATGCTTGGAGTTTCTTTCTAGGACTAGGGAACTTCATATTGAGGGGCATTTGCTTGCGGCCTTGTGCCTCAAGTAGTTCTCTAAGCCTACTTCATGACTCTCTTCTATTGAGTTTTAATATAGGGAAGATATTGAAATCTTGCCCTTGTATTGAGTAATAGTAAGGTTTATTTTGCTAAATATCATGATGATCTTGACACTTGGTAGGGTCTATATCCACTATGCCACAAAGTCTACATGGCACTTAGTTGTGCATTTGAAGGGTCTGCCAAGTAGGATTTCCTTCGTAATATCCTCTTGATTAGAAAGTACATAAAACTTAGTTGAAAAGCATTCAAATTCTAAGGTAATTAAGATTTTTCATTTTCCTAGAAGAGAGTACAAAGACCCTCCATAAGAAGTAACTATAGCATCAATAGGCACTAACTTGCTCAGGAAAGTTACTCATGAATATATGTGTGCATCACCCGGGTTCAAAATAAGGTATTTTTCAAAAACCATTTTTATACACTTTTTACATACAAAAGGCTGTAATATATAGGGATTATTTATAGATTGAATAGAAAGGGGTTATGATTTATTTACAAAAATTTCACAGATAAGGAAATTTATAAATAGGCCTTGAATGCACGTGATGTAGAGGATATACATATAGTAACTTCCTTGAGCTAATTTGGGTTGTCTTATGCAATTCCAAGCATTATAGGTGAGGATATTGTGATTAGATCCTTCTTCGATAAGAGATTCAATGACGTGCTCTCATTTTTTAATTAATTTAACCCTAAGATAGGCATGTGAAATTAGTTGATTATCTTTCAAGTTAATGATGATAGCCTTTCCCATACTAGTAGAAATTTTAGGACCAATAGGCATAGGAAAATTGCTATTGGGTGTTGTGCATTGTTGACCTTAATGATGCATAGAGGTAAACTCAATGCTCTCAGGGTCCTTAGCATTACTTTGTGTCTTTGGGTAGTAGCAAGCCAAATGCTTGAATAATGGCATTTCCAACAAGAACAAGGCTTGCAAGGCTATGCAACATATGAAGTGTGGGGTGGGTCATGAGATGACTACATGGCGGTTGGGTTTTGTCTCATTTGGGCACATAGATTTTGCACTTTTTCTTCAAGTTGGTTTATCATGTTGTGAGTTGAAGAAGAATTTTGGCTTTCTTAAGCATATGTTTATTTTCAAGTTTTGATCTATGGAAAGGTGAATGGCTTTATCATTTAGATTGAGTAAGCTATGAGGGTCAATTATGGAAATTATGTGGCACCCAATTTGTGTGCTTCTTGTGATGGTAGCTAGTGAATATGTTCCTTGGGCATTCAACTCAAAGGTTGTTGGGATCTCATTGAAGGGCATAGACTCCATTGTGTGTTGGAAAGGATCCATGATCATTATTTGTCCAAGACTTCCAACTTGCACTAGGGTTTCCGATGTGTGATGAAGGTGAAGAGCTGGATACAAGAAGAAAGTTACAAGGTCTAGGTCCATTTTGGATATGTAAGCACTCTTGGGTGTTCCTAGCCTTTGTGTTTCTATTGGTTCTAATTCCCGCAATCATGTGTTGAGTAATGTGAATGCAAAGTTACACTTTTCCTTGATTTTAATTTGTGCAAATGCATGGTGTGCAAGCAACTTTCCTTTCTTTTCAAAAACTCGTGGGTCTTGGAATACTTGAGATGTTAATAACAGTTCAATAATCTTTATAGGGATTGTGATATCTATTGCTCATGTTGGCTCTTGAGCTTTCGGTTGCATTGGCTTCACACGTCCTTTAGCTCCTCATAGCTTAGGTCTTTCAAGCTTGACCTCTTGCAATTGCAATTTGAGTTTAATAGATGCACCTCAAAGTTTGTTGCATGATGAAGTTACATGCAATGGTGTGACCTAACCTATGTGCATTGGTCCTAGGTGTGTGTGGCCATGTGGTGTGGGTGCATGGGTGGATGCATGTGGTTTACTGTGTGTGTTGTATAATGCAATGTGTCAGGAACAAATAATAGTACGTGCTCTAAGTATATGCATGTGGATGTAGTGCAAAAGTGCACTACATGTACTAAAATGCACTAATGAACTTATGTGTATATGCAATCCTATATTTACGAGTACGTATCCTAGATATGATGCAAGCTTTATGTGAGGACGTGAAAATGCACCTAATTGTTGATGCATAAAAGTTGGTGTCTATCCTTGTTTCTAGGCGGTGTTTGAGTATGACAACACACTAGGCATGAATGGTTTCTTAGTGCAAGAAGGTGTGCCAGTATATTGAATGCACGCAAGTGTCCTTGCGTGCATATAAGTGCACCTAAAAGTGGTGTGGATATGCTATAGGTGGTGTGTATGACTAGGAGATTAGACATGACTAAGATGTGTGGATACGCATAGCATGTAATGGGTTGCATGGATGTATGATGTATGAATGTGTTGTATGCAGTCAAACACACGATGTGTGGTCCAATACACGCGGATACACACATAGATGCACTAAAATGTGATGCACACTACCGATGCACAAGAATATTGCACATATGTACAATCTAGGGTGATAGATATACAAGTGTATGTGCAAGACTTGATGAGTGTACTATAATGCAAGCAAATACATATGGTTGGATGCACATGGATGTACACATGTGCATGGATGCATATACATGCATGTGGATGCACTATTGTGTATGGATGTATCGTGAGGTGATGGATGCATGGTGGCTGTCCAAGGGCATTCCGATCCACAATTTATGAGTGTGTCTCTTTTCTCTCTCCTCCTAAATGCCTCTAAAAAATCAAGTGATTGTTAAACCTCCCTACGTGATACTTTTAGAAGAAACACAAATGTCCTTGGCTACTACAAATATCTCTTTCTTGAGTATATAATGACAATTGTCAATCATTATCACTAAAAACATGCATGAAAGAAGACAGGTCCAGAGTTTGGGCTAGCTTTTTCCCACCATCTTGGCACTCATTACTACATGATACTCTAGAAAATTGTCAATCAGAGGTAAAAGAACATTCTGAGAGGGTTGACTTTAGAAAAATTGGACATAACTAGATGTAGTAGTATCCATGTATATCATAATGGTTTCATTAAGGGAGGAGATAGTATTATAAGCCATAAATGCCACAAAACAAATCAAATTAGGGAAGTATTTTATGAGATATTTTGTAAAACCATTGAAGAGATAAGGACTTGCCATGTAGGCTCAACATGAACTGATACTTAGATATGTGGATGTATATTTTTGCATTCATATCAATAATGTGTTGGTACGTGCATCAGCATATCATTCTAGTGATACTTTATACATGGACATCAGTTAATACACCTACCTAAGTTACAGGATATCTATCTAGTCATATTTCTACTCAATTTTATTCACATCATGGATTGCTTGTATAATATATATGTTATACTTTCTCATATTTGAGATAGACTCATATAGTGAAAAACAATAAGAAAGACTAGGGTTTTAGCTTCCTATCTTGTATATATCCTCTCTGTGTGTTTTCTGTCTTGTAAGAGCTCAAGCTCTCTTTCTCTCTCTCTCTCTCTCTCTCTCTCTCTCTCTCCATCTTTTCATGGTATCAAAGCAGTGTTCCAACAAGGATCTGTGAGCCCTAAGCATACGTCTACAGGAAAATCCTACCATATGGAGTACATCTATGGAGATATCTCTTATAGAATCTCCAATTGATGAGCCATATTCATGATCTTAAAGTTCTCAATGGGAGTGTTGTTGACCAGTCTGAAATTATGTGGTCGAAGTCATATTTTGGATGTGTTACAGTCTCCATTTGGGAGTTTAAGATTGTTCATATGCAAATTTGGTAAGATTTACTAACTCTACAAACCTTGTCATCTCACAAATAGGTTGTAGGTATGGGGTGTGATAGACAATATTTGGATACTATCAGACATTACAAGTGTTGCTTAGGGTATACTTGTGTACTGAGTTCAGTATGGGTGAAAGTTTACTTGAATTAGCAAGTTGTTGATTAAAGTAGATTTATTGGTTTTGTTACACAATGCTTGAGGGATTTAATTAGATTATCAATGATAAGCTTGAAAAGTGTTACTTCTATAATTGAAAGTTTAGATTGACAAATTTTCTTATGGGTAAAGATTAGTGGTGTTGACATGGTAACCTCAACACATATGCACATTGATGATGATGGCCTGCATAATTAGATGGATCTACACATCTACACTTAGTACATTAGTGGTTATTATAACTCTTACATGGCCATTGACTTATCACTTATTATATTTAGTTTTTTACAACCTATCTACGACTAGTATAATTATAGCCTCAATCAATTACTATAGTCTATTATGCATTGTTTGACTTAGAAATCTACTTTCCTTTATATTGTGCCTTATCTATACTTTGTATACATTAAAAAGTGTATGAAATAAGAAGAATAAATGAGCAAGAAAACATTCTGGTTTTTATCTCTCCACTTGTATTCTTGAGTGAGCTTTCTCTTATGTGTATGGTGTGTGTTTCGCACAACAACTCATGTAAGTGTCCCAACCACGTGATTCATAACATAATATCAGAATTGTACCATTAAAAGAGGCTAGTTTTGGAGGTTGAAGTGAAGGAGAATAAGCAAGGATTCCAACAACTAAGCAATGGGTAAGAAGCATTCTCATTCTCTCACTTTTTCTCTTGGATAGTATTTATGAAGACACCAAATGCAGTGGTAGAGCAAAAATCTCAAATTGCTAGGAGATTTTGTATGTGATCAACACATTGTATATTCTATGAATAAATCCTTTAGAGCTCTCTACTACCTTTTTGACCATCTAAGGCCATTTTACAAGATCCACTTTAGAATCATAAGGTTGTGAACATTAGTTTTGTTGTACCAATGAAAGTGGATATGCTGAAAATTTTGACTCTATAAGTTTTGTTTTTCTAGGAAAAAAACATAAGTTTTATCTACAAATTAGTTACAAATTATATATATTGTGAGTAGTCAGTGAAAAAAGTTGCTTGGTGTGTTATTGCGTGCTTATTATGAAAGGTTGCAAAAGACATGCTTGTTGATTTGTATCAATTTTATGATAATGGAAGAGAACAGTGAAAAATTCATCATTGAGAGACTTGCCAATAACAACTACCTATCATGGAAATTCCATTGTGATGTGATATATGCTAAGTTGTATTGAAATTTTTTAAACATGTATGTAGATAGTGTTTGGAAATGATTTTTAGGTCATTTTAAGTGTTTTGAAAAATTTTGGTGATGGTAAAGTTTTGGTTAAAAATTTTCCAACTTTTTGACATAAGAGCTAGTTTGGAAGTTGATTTGTGGTTAAAAAATGGAGAAACTTTTTGTCAAAGTTCTTCTCATGGAGTTCAAAGAGGAGATTTAGGAGAATATTTTGTCATCTCACAAGTTCAGTCCAATTCTTTACCATTTTAGAGATACGAGTCTTTAAAAAAAATTAAAAAATTCAACACTTAAAATATTTTTAAAAAACGTATCATGCTTTTTGTGCTTTCATTTTGTTTTTGATAGGTCGCATGATGTAAGCAATCATTTGGACAATTGCATCAATTCTGATACACTTTTCTTGGAAAATGCACTATTTTTGGAAAAGGCCTATTCTGGATGCATAAAGTCATTTTGGCAGAAAAGTTGAATAAATGGTTCTATTCATTATCCTCTTCTTTAGAAATCTAAGATTGAGATTGTGAATGTGACTATGATTGTGATTATGATGGACATTGTGAGCAAGAGTGTAATTGAGAGTGAGATTGTGATTCTTTCATATATATGAAGTCAACATGCAGGTGGTCAAGAGATTTGATCTCCACATTAGAGTGCAATTTTTGATTGTGCTATATGTTGCTACTACATTTTCTTCAAAATCAAATACATATTTCTCTTTTTGTCTTTCTACTAGTATCTCTCTATCAGAGTTATGTTGATTTTCATCAAATTATGACTAGTTGTGTTGCATGTGACAAAGTTCCTTACTGAAAAGACCTCGACAAGTTTATTTCAGGTGAAGAAAATGAGTCAAACATGAATGACCTTCTGACTATAGAAGAATTAAAGGCACGGAAGAGTTAAATGCAAAATACAAAAATATGATATATTATCTATCTGTAGTCGTTGATAACAGTACGTTGGGGTATATTAGAAATGTAAAAAGTTCACATGTTGGTGCGCAGATCGGTCGCAGTATACTCACGTAGTGAATCCCGGAAGGTCCCCAAGAACAATGAACTCTACCTTTTTGCACAAAAAACAATGTAAAAGCATGAACGACAAGAAGCAAGAGACCAATTGGGTTCAATCTCCCCCCATGCTTTGTGTGAGCGCTTCACAAAGCATGTATTTTATGTATATTTCCATCTTCATGCTCAATAAAAGCCCAATTTACAAAAATATGACAAGCTTTTAGCTTTTGAGTTTGCTTTCTACAAAAATAGGAAATAGAGCTAATGGACGGTGCCCATAGAGTCTGGCACGCCCAATCTCAATGTCCAAATAAAAATAACATATCCATGCGCATAGGCGCATACAAAATAATAATCAATAATCAATACCTCAATAGACATAACAAAATATAGGCGTGGCGCCTATCAAAATATAATCCAAAGGTCGAATAGCTAGACTCCAATGCTTTCCTCCGCCACTGCTGCTATCTCTACACATCAACTGAAGCATTCACAATCATTAGTAAAATAATACAATTAAACCGACAAAAGTGAATACCTAGCAGTCTTCAGCTACATCAATAAATCAACTGGTTAGAAATAAATCCTAACCTTAATTTATTACGAGTGCGCACTCTAAACTCATAAACGTTTATTAATTTAATATGCATTTTGCGGAATCACCCGCTATGGAATCACCCATGTACACACTAAATTAATGAAATGCCCGAAAAGGACAGGCGTCCCCATCAACTTCTCGCACAAAGAATCCTCTTTGTGTATGAGCCCCGGTCATCTAAGTTTACGGAATCCACCGTAAAACCTCACGGAATCCACTGTGGAATATGCCTCCTGGCATCATACCCCCAGAGTGGGATAGCAATTGACCTCAATTGCTATTAGCTCAATGTGGAGCTAACGGAGTGGGGAAAGCATTTAAGTCTCTAGCATGCATCCATTGTGCTTCCTCTACAGGATGGTTCTTAAATTTTACTAGATATCTAGAATATCTTCGGCCAGTTCTAGTAGTCATGTAGTCAGTGTCTATGATAGCTTCTGGTTCAAGTATTTCAGTTTCTTCCTCTAATAAAGGTGGGTTTTCATAAACAGGGTGGATAGGTAATTGGCCTCTAAATAGTCTCAATAAACTAATGTGAAATGTATTGTGAATTTTCCAATGAGATGGTAATTCTAATTTGAATGCATTATCATTAATCTTATGAATGATTCTAAATGGTCCATAGAATCTAGGAGCTAATTTGACAACTGGATGTCTATCTACACTTTGCAGTCTACGTTTTTCTATTCTCAGCCAAACATAATCATCAACTTTGAAATTCATGGCTTGTCTTTTCTTGTTGGCTTGTTTGGTATATGATTGTTGGGCTTTAGCAATCATATCCTTAACCTCATAAAAAATATTGTTATGCATACTACCAATATCATCAGCACTCTGAATTCTATTAGACAAAGATGCAACATGTGTAGATAATCTATATCCATAAATGACTTCAAAAGATGCTTTCTTTGTAGATGTGTGCGGTGTATTGTTATATGCAAACTGTAATAAATGCAAATGAGTGTCCCATGTCTGAGGTTTAGAGATAGTATATGCACGTAAAAGATCTAGAATGGTGTTGTTTGTGGCTTCTGTTTGTCCATTTGTTTCTGGATGAAATGCAGATGAGAAATCAATCTTTGTGCCTAGATTTGCAAACAGTGTAATCCAAAAATTGTTACAAAATCTAGAATCACGATCTGAAATAATCACTTTTGGCAATTCATGGTTAGTAAAAACAGTTTTCAAAAATAATTGTGCTGCTTGTGATGCTGTTAAAGTTTTCTTACATGGAATGAAATATGCTTGCTTACTAAATCTATCTACAACAGTCCAAATCATATCATGGTTAGATTTAGTATTTGGTAAACCAGTAATGAAGTCCATAGAAATATGTTCCCAAGGTTTAGATGGAATAGACAAAGGCATTAGTAATCCATACTGTTTACCATGATGTCTCTTTACTCTTTGACAAATCAAACATTCAGAAACGAAATTAGATACATCTGCATCCATATGTGGCCAATAAAAATCTTCAGTTAACATACGTAATGTAGATATAATACCTCTATGACCTTGGTATGGGGGACAATGAATTTCATTCAAAACAAAAGATCGGAATGGAATAGTAACACACAGTCTCTTTTCATAAAACATAAATCCATCATTATATGACAATGAATCAACAGGAATGAAATTATTTTGTAGTAATTTATGCCAATCAGAATGAAAAGTAATATCCTGGTGATATGTATCTTTCATAGCAATCAAAGAATCAAAAGATATGACAGAAATATTATGAATTATAGGTCTTCGACTCAATGCATCAGCAACTACATTTTCTTTTCCAGGTTGGTATTGAATGATAGGATGAAAACTTTGAATAAAGGAAGCCCATTTGATATGACGGTCAGAAATTTGGGGTTGGCTAAGTAAATGTCTAATGCTTTGCTGGTCGGTCTTTATCATGAATTCTGAACCCATTAAGTAGTGTTTCCACTGTCTTAATGCTTGTACAACTGCTAATAGTTCTTTGTCATAAGTGGAATATTTCAGCTCAGAGGGTTTCAGCTTAGAACTAGAATATGCCATTGGATGATTGTCTTGCATTAGTATAGCTCCTATTCCTCATCCGCTAGCGTCGGTCACAACTAGAAAGAATGGTCTATTAAAGTCAGGCAATTGTAGAACAGGGGCATTGGTTAAAGCACGTTTCAGTAAGTCAAAGGATTTCTGCTGATTTTCAGTCCATTGATAAACAATTCCTTTCTTAAGAAGTTTGGTTAATGGTAAAGCAATTAATGAAAAATTACGTACAAACTTCCTATAGAAACTAGCAAGACCAAGGAATGAGCGTAACTCATGCACGTTTTTAGGAACAGGCCAATGCAATATTGCATCAATTTTCTTAGGATCAACTTTAATTCCTTCAGATGATACAATATGACCTAAATACTCAATTTCTGTCTTAAAGAATTCACTCTTTTCAGGATTTGCAAACAATTGATTTTCTTTCAGTAATTGAAAAACTAATGATAAATGCTCATAATGCTCTTTTTCACTTTGACTAAACACCAAAATATCATCAAAGAAAACAATCACACAGTACTAATATTTCAAAAAGATACGGTTCATCATTCTACTAAAGGTGGCAGGTGCATTAGTCAATCCGAATGGCATGACTAAGAATTCGTAATGGCCAAACTGTGTTCTAAATGCAGTCTTAAATATGTCAAATTTATCTAGCCTCACCTGATGATATCCAGACTTAAGGTCAATTTTACTAAATATAGAAGATCCTTGTAGTTTGTCCATAAGGTCGTCAACTCTAGGTATAGGATACCTATTCTTTACAGTGATCTTATTTAAAGCTCGGTAGTCAATACACATACGATAGGTATTATTCTTTTTCTTGACTAAGAGTACAGGTGCACCGAATGGAGAACTGCTAGGTTGAATTAAACCTCTATTTAATAATTCTTCAACTTGACTCTGGATTTCTTTTTGCTCTATCTGATTGTGCCTATATGGTGCTTTGCAAGGTGGTTGTGTGCTAGGTATCAAATCAATCTTATGGTCTTCTGGACGTGAAGGTGGTAAACCTGGTGGTAGGTCTTCTGCAAAACAGTCCTTAAAATATGCAAGAAATTCCTTATGCCTAGGGTGCATATGATTTTCCTTTGCTTGCAATTCATTCACCCAAATGAGATATGATTTAGTACTCTTGCGTAATGCACGTTTTGCTTGAGTATGCGAAACCAGTGGAAAAATATTAGTTGCATGCATACCATATAATATAATAGATTTTCCTTGAAAATTAATATTCATTGTGTGCGTGGAATAATCTATATTTGGATTATGCTGGTGTCGCCAAGGCATTCCTAAAATAATGTCACTCGACTGTAGTGGAGCAACTAAAAAATTTCTTCTTTTAGTGTATGAACCAATTTGAATCTCTAAATCTTGTACTTCTTGTGTGCCATTATACCTAGTGCCTAAAAATGCAGCTTTTATGCGATAATGCGTAGGTACAGTCAGTAATTTCAATTCCTTTACCAATTTTGCTGAAATAAAGTCATGAGTACTACCGTCATCATGCAAGATAGTTCTTTCCTTTCCATGCACCAAACATTTCATAGTCAATAATGAATGTGGAGTAGGCATACCTGGTAAAGTGTCGGAAGTAGTAGTAGTGTCATCCTCATCTTCAGTGAAATCAGGCATATCCTCATGCTCGTCTTCGTCCATGGCTCCAAGATAATTGGTATGTGCTGGTGGCTTCTTTGAATGACAATTTGCTACGAGATGCCCAGGCTGGTGACATTTATAGCATACTATTGGCTTGGCTTTGGTTACATCATTTGCAACGGCTGGAAGTCTGGGTACATTTGGATTTGCTTGTGGAATAGGCTTAGGATTTGGATTGACATTGGATGGTAATGCTGGTGGTTTAGCCCAATTCTTGCGGAAAGATGGTGAAGAGAAACGACCTGGATTAAACCTTCTAAAATTGGAATTGAATTGTTTAGATCCATAATTACCATTGGCTTGGAATTGTTGTGGTCATCTGTCTCTACCGCGTAACTTATCTTCAGTGTCGTGAGCTAGTGAGATGGCGTCTTCAAGGGTAGCAGGCTTGAACATGTTCACTTCAGCGTAGTAATGTCCAAGAAGTCCAGACATATACTTCCGCTTATGTGTCGTCTCTGGTACGTCTTCAAACATGCGTAGCTGTAGGAGTGCATTCAAAAAATGCTCTGTATACTGTGGAATAGGCTCACGATCCCATTGTTGAAGTAAATCCCATTGCTTGATAGCCTTCTCATGAAATTGCGGTGGAAGGAAATTCGAAATCTTCCCAAGTAGCAGGACATTCTATACTCTTGCGTACTACAGTCCACCAAAGTGATGCTCTGTCTACCAAATGATTAGTAACACACTTGATTTTATCTTTTTCTGGATAGGTTTCCTCATGGAAATAGTCATCAAACTGGCTAATGAATGATAAAACGGTCTTTCCTTCTCGTATGCCATTGAAAGTGCGAAATTTGAAACTTTGTTTACTTATCTTTGATTCCTTGCGAATGGTTTGTGCTTCAAGAGTGGCGTCGATGGTACGTCAAATCAAATCTTCAGCTTGAGGTTCTTCTTTGTCGGTAGATGCTCTTTGTAATTTTTTCAATTGCGCTTGCAATGCTTGCCTAGCCCTTCGTTCTTCTTCCAATTGCAGCATGATTAGATCCAGCTTTTGTTCCATGGTAGGCTCAGGTAGGTCGCCTTCAGCCATATGATCATCCATATGTGGTGTCGTCATCCTGTAAAACTCAATAAACCTTTCTCACTCAAAATCAAGGTAGCGGGATGAGCGTAGCTCAAATTCAGGGTTACAAGGCTATGTGTTTTTGGGTATTTCTTTCTCAATTTTCAGAAAATCTGCAATATTTTCTTCTTTTTTTGCTGAAAATACTTCATCGGACCTGTGGATGGGTAGAATACCTTGCCACGAATAACTTTGCAGTTCAGAGTTTCTGCGCAGGAACAGCCCTTCTAGGAGTTTTGAGCACTAGTCAGTTCTGACTCCAGTTGACTAGTCTGACTTGCAGAGTTGCAGACTTAGCCGACTTGCAGAGTTGCAGACTTGCAGAACTTAGGCCGACTTGATGAACTTGCAGGACTTGATTCCAGTCGACTTGCAGGACTTGACTTCGGAGGTGCAGGACCTGAAGTTTATGAACTTGCTTGCCTTGTGTGACTTGCAAGAAGCTTAAAAGCTTTGATTGACTTAATGTCGTGGATTTTTAGGACAAAAGGATGTCCACAGCGGAATTCGCGGCCTTCAGAACAGCCCGCCGTCCTCAACGATTGATTCGTTTTGATAAGCTTTAATCAATGAGCTAAAGCTTTTGAATTTTTTAAAGGTAAAGCTTATTTAGCTATGAAAAATATAAGCTTATCTCTGATTTTTTCGATGACTTGATGAAGGAGATGGATGCCTGGTCCTCCACCTGCACAGCCTGATCCTTCGCGATCTGAGAGTAGAAACAGGGGTTCTTGATCGCCAGAAGTCTGCTTGTATCGACGGTTTGCGACGAGAGTGACTGTAGAGCCCGATCGTTCCAGGAGCTCCGCCTTCGCCCGAGATGGGTAGCGATTGGAAGCTCTTAATCTCAGCTCCGCTCTAATACCACTGGTGCACAGATCGGTCGCAGTATGCTCACGTAGTGAATCCCGGAAGGTCCCCAAGAACAATGAACTCTACCTTTTTGCACAAAAAACAATGTAAAAGCATGAACGACAAGAAGCAAGAGACCAATTGGGTTCAATCTCCCCCCATGCTTTGTGTGAGCGCTTCACAAAGCATGTATTTTATGTATATTTCCATCTTCATGCTCAATAATAGCCCAATTTACAAAAATATGACAAGCTTTTAGCTTTTGAGTTTGCTTTCTACAAAAATAGGAAATAAAGCTAATGGACGATGCCCATAGAGTCTGGCACGCCCAATCTCAATGTCCAAATAAAAATAACATATCCGTGCGCATAGGCACATACAAAATAATAATCAATAATCAATGCCTCAATAGACATAACAAAATATAGGTGTGGCGCCTATCAAAATATAATCCAAAGGTCGAATACTCGCTAGACTCCAATGCTTTCCTCCGCCACTGCTGCTATCTCTACACATCAACTGAAGCATTCACAATCATTAGTAAAATAATACAATTAAACCCACAAAAGTGAATACCTAGCAGTCTTCAGCTACATAAATAAATCAACTGGTTAGAAATAAATCCTAACCTTAATTTATTACGAGTGCGCACTCTAAACTCATAAACGTTTATTAATTGAATATGCATTTTGCAGAATCACCCGCTATGGAATCACCCATGTATACACTAAATTAATGAAACGCCCGAAAAGGACAGGCGTCCCCATCAACTTCTTGCACAAAGAATCCTCTTTGTGTATGAGCCCCGGTTATCTAAGTTTACGGAATCCACCGTAAAACCTCACGGAATCCACCGTGGCACGGAATCCACTGTGGAATATGCCTCCTGGCATCACATGTACCATTGAGTACGTTTAAAAATATATTTTTCGTGAATAGAAAGGCACAAAAGATTCACCTAAAGCAAGAGCTGAATAATTTGAAGAACTGAAAAATATTTATCAATGAGTATGTTGTGAAAGTGAAGGGTATTACAAATGCTTTGGTAGTGATTGATGCAATGCCTAATGATGATGATCTGGTATCATCTACTTTGGGTGGTCTTAATAAAGAAAAGACTTGGAAATAACTTCTTATTATTTTTTGTATGTATAGAAGTCATTTTTAGATTTTGAAAAGTTGAATTCTGGCATGATGATTGAAGAGATCAATATTCAAGGTGAACCCGCAAAAGAAGTTGTGAACGGGTCCAAACATTATACTCTAGTTCAAAAAGAAGATGTGGTAGGTCCTCTTCTTCAAGAGGTCATGGTATGGGACACTAGAGTGATAGCTAGCCAATCGAGTAAAATCAATATTTTGGTGATATACAGGTTTGAAGACGCCATGACGCCATGACAACTTTAGAGATAGGAAAAACTCTAGAGAAAGAGATATATTGCGAAATAGAGATTCTATCGGTTCTAGTATTATTTGTCATTATTTGGTAAAACAAGCCATATTGCAACTTAGTGTTATGCTAAGGAGGATGATATCCACAGTTATAAATTGTAGCAAGGAAACATATGTGTTTATTTGTATGCGGCATATGATAAATGCTACTATAGGAAAGAGCACACATAATGATGTATGATATGTTGATTCAAGTGTATCAAATCATATGACCAGCCATGTTGAATGATTTGGAGAGATGCAAGATTTACAAAATACAAGTTATGTGCGAATGAGTGATGATTCATGCCACTCAATTTCACATGTTGAAAAAGTTAGCCTTGTCCTTACATAAATGGTCAAATAAAGAGTTTGGCACATATATTATATGAACCATCCATCATAAGGAATTTAGAGTATGTTGGTCAGATGATAGAGTAAGGGCTATATGTTTTTTTAATGTAAAAGGCTATTTTATGGAAGATCTTAATTATAAGTGTAGTTTGTCACAAAAGAAAGTAGAGTTCATCGCATGTTTACTTTAGATGGTGAAATTATTGCTATGAATATTAGTATATATGCTGAAGGTAAAGTGCATATATTAAAATATGACACAAATATATTGGATATGTAAATGTGCAAATGCTAAAATTAATGCAATCCAAAGGGTTTCTTGCATTTAGAGTTGCATAATTTCATAAAGTGTGAAAAGCATGTTAGTTTGATAAGCATGCAAGACAACCTTTTTCTCATGATAGAGATATGAATAAGAATATATTTGACGTTGTGCATACAAATGTTTGGGGGCTACAAAAACATATGATCTCTTGGTGGTGAGAAATATTTTATTACATTTATTGATTATTATTTAAGAAAACTGTGAGAGTGTTTCATAAAGAAAAATAATGATACTTCAAAACTTTCAAGGTTGTTGTTCGAATAGAAATAGGTTTTAAAGTTAAGTGCTTGAGGTCAAATATAGGGGGAGAATATTTTTCTAATGAGTTTAATTAGTTCTTAACATCTCATGGGATAAAGAGATAGTTTACTTGTAGGTATACTCCAAAACAAAATAGGGTTGCAGAAAAAAATATAAGTGCATTGCAGAAGTTACACAGGCATTGATTGCCAGAAAAGAATTTGCCAAAATATTCTTGGCTTGAAGCTATTCATACTATTATCTATTGTATGAAAAAAATTCCGATAGTTGTAGCTCATAGAATGGCCCCTAAAGAATGCTTAACATGCAAAAATATCAATGTGTCACACTTGAAAATGCTTACTTGTATTGCATATGATCATGTGCAAGATACTTGAAAATCTTCATTTGGATGAAGTTAGATGCATATATGAGGTATGTGAAGTCCACTTTGCATTCTAAACTTTTTTATGGGGCAAGTAAGAATATAGAGATATTTGGATACATTATAGATTGGATTGGTAGCATATCTGATAGAAGATCTACCAGCACATTCATACTTTCCCTTGGTAGTGTAGCAATTATGTTGATAAGTAAAAAGAAATGTATAGTTTCTTTACAAGTATAGATGGTGTGTACAAAGGTGTTGCTATGATAGCATGTGAGGTGATATAACTACAAAAGTTATTGGGTGATTTGGATGTACACGTAGATGATCCAATTGTCATTCATTATGATAACATGAGTACTATACAATTGTCTAGGATCTTTGTATTCCATGCTAGGATAAAACACATTGAAGTGTATTACCACTTTGTGAGAGAGAAGCTACTTGTAAAGTAAGATCAACTTGGTATATGTCAATACACAAGATCAAATAGCTAACATATTCACGAAGGCATTCGGTAGAGAAAAGCTTTAAAAGTTTTGAATATTACTTAGAGTTTCACAGATATTGTTAAGCTTAAGGAGGAGTATTGAGATGGCAAGCTCAACATATATAGACATTGATGATTAACCAATTTGGTTACATGGGTTTGCACATCTATACTTAGTACACTAGTAATTATTATGCCTCTTAAATGGCCACTGACTTTTCACTTTTAATATTTGGTTTGTTACATTTATCTATAGCTAGCATAGTTATAATATCGGTCAAGTAGTATAGTATATTATGTGTTTTTTGACCTAGTAGATCACCTTTCTCACTTAGTAGATCACTTTTCTTTATATTGTACCTTATCCACACTTTATGTATATTCAAAACTATGTGAAAGAAGACAAAGGAATTGGCAAAAAATACATTTTGGTTTCCATCTCTCTTCATGTATTCTTGAGTGAGCTTCCTCTTGTGTGTATGGTGTATGTTTGTTGGCAGAGCAACTCAAGTAAGTCCCTCCACCATGTGGTTTATGACAATTGGGACTACATTAAAAGAGATAATACTTAGAATGTAGAGTTATTGAAGAGAAATGCCATGCCTAAGTATGCCAAGGCATTTAAGGAATGGAGCCAGGGTACTCGAAAAGCTATGTACTAGCTTTTCATCAATGTTTCAAAAAATATGATTCGGCATATACATGATGTAGATAGTTTTATAGAAGTGTGCAATGGCCTTATCAAACTCTTTGGTACAAATACCAAAGCCAAAACATTGTAGTTGAGATCTAAGTTATATAATATCAAGGGTAGAAATCTGTTTACTAATGGCTATGCATTGAAGATTACGAGGATTGTTAAAGCTCTTGGATCTATTAAAGCACAGGTTGATGATGATGATATAGTGGTTGCATGTTTGGATAGCTTGGACGAGAAGTACGAGCAATTTCAAATATCCATCAACATAAAAGACACCATTTCTAATTTTTCATATCTAATATCTATATTGATATTAGAAGAGAAAAACTTGGGTCTTATTGCATCTTTGTCACAAATCAAGAAAAGTAAAAAACTAGGTACTCTACTTTAACACAAGTAGAGGTACAGGTCATGATGGTAGAGATTGTGGTAGTAGTGGCCATGGTGGTGGCTATTATGGAAAAATTAAGGATAGCCTCATGACTCACAGAAGTAGTCACATACAAGTGGTAGATGCTAGGGTCTTTAGGCAAGGGGAGCAATAGAGGACATGGTGGAAAAAATGCAAGTTATGATAGTAGAGAATGCTATAGTTATAGTCAAAAAGATCATATTTCATATGAATATTCAAAAAAGAGAAGAGGCTAAAATAATAGAAATGGGAGAAGACATCATAAAAATTATGCATGTACTAGTACTCAAATTGATAATGAGCACTTTCCCAGAAAGCATTAATGTGCAAGGATTTTGGCATAGAGTGTAGCGTTAGACTCGGTATTTGTGTTTTTTCCGCACTCAACGCACCTTCGGTCAGCTTTGTCTCTGTTGTACTGCTCCCTCTTGGGGCAACGTGATGAGACATGACCCAAGTGACCACAAGTCCAACAGATGATTGGATCCTGCATTTGCCCTTGTAGGCCTCTACCTCGTCCTCTCCCTGACGCCATCACCGGTACTGGTCCATAATCCATAAGAACTGTGTCACCCTCATCGTCGTGAGAGACATACGGGTATAAGTAAGTCTCTTCCTCAGTTGGCTCTTCCACGTAGTAGACTGGACCGTCACTCTTAGTGGATGGTTCACATAGGGACCATGCAGTCTAGGTATGCCTGTAGGGTTTATGTCCATTCTAGGGACAGCCGGCTTAATGTTGTTAGGCATAGGAAGGGCCAATGGGGCTCCCCTTCCAAAGAGTGGTTGCGGCCTGTTTGCTAGGTAAGGCTGGCCGTATGGTTGGGAGTACGGAAGTCTTCTGGGCAATTTGCAATGTACGATGTCGTGACCAAACATGCTGCAGTTAGCACAAGGTCTCGATCGAGGGTCTTGACATTCGGCTGGCAAATGGTTTCTGCCACAATATACACATTGGACGTGTGGGCGTGCTGGTCATCTCCACATGCCTTACATCTTGGCTATCTCCATCTTGACATGAGCCAAGTCTTGGTTCGTCTCGGTGACTTTCTCCTTATCTTGGGATGATGGGTCTAGTCATTCCTGGAGGCTGATGCTCTCTCTGAACTTCACGAGTTGGTTTCTTCTGAGTTGGAGATCCTGGAGCTCCAGTCTTTCAGCTAATCATCAACTCTGATGGCTTCCTCAAAAACCCTAGCTAGCATATCTTGCTACAAGCTCGAGCTGGCTGCCAAAGCCTTATAGAATTCCTCGTTTCAAATTCTGCTCATGAACACAATTGAAACTGCTCTTTCAGTCGATTGTTCGCCTGTAGGGATTCTCTTGAAGAGACTCCTCACGTGGGTTACGTAATCGCGAATGTCCTCCTTTTTTTGCTTGACATTCATCAGTCATACTTGTAGATTGTCGGAGTATCTAGGCTCGACAAATCTCTTGATGAAGAGATTCTTGAGGCTATTGAAATTTGCTCGCTCTGCGGTATCTAACCTTGTATACCAAGTACTGCCCTTGTCACCTAAGCAGAGCCCAAATACTTGAGAGCGCTGAGTTGGGTCGCTGAGGCCGTTGGCTTTGCAGACTTGCTCAAACTGCTCTACAAAGCCATATGGATCATTGTGGGGTTGGTACTTGTCGAGCTGCTTTGCGCATATTGGGATTTTAGACAGGCTCTTACAGCCTTGGGTTGCTCCTAGTCCTGCGAGCAGTGAGGTTGCCAATGCTGCAACACTTTGCTATGTTGCCGTGTTGTTTAGCAATCGCTTCATAGGAATATCTCTCAATGTTAATCCTTCTAGGGCTCTCTCGTGATTCATTCAGTTTCTGCCGGCTAAGTTTAGTACTCGCTGCATCTCACGCAACTCCGTGCTTTGCCTTTGACTCTTGGCCTGTTGGTCTCTATTATATACGACTATGCTTTGCAATGCTTTGTGGGCTAGCTTTCTCTCTTCTTCTAAGTTTGCGATGATAGCATCTATCGTCCGGCCGCGGTGCTCATATCGGGCATGACATTGTAGCTACTAACCAGCTATACTGAATAGCCTCTGGGAAGACACCTAAGTCGAGTTCCTCGTTAGACCTATGGTCTGAATTTTCTTCTGCCATACTCAAGTTCTCATACTCCACCAAGCTATCGATCACGTTGAGTTGTTAGATCCACTTCGTTGGCGCCGCTTGCTTGGTCCTACTTCACGTGTTGATGGTTTGTCTCTGTATGTGGGTTCTCTCCTATTCGTGGGTTCCTTGAGTGATTTATCAGAGTGAGTTCCTTGACTTACTAAATACAGTCCTCAATTTATCTGCACAGTGCGTGTGTTTTTTCTAGTGCACTTGTGCTCAATCAGACTTTCAATTTTCCTTAAGTGCACTTCAAGTGCAGAAATTCAAGGTGAGTGTGGCAAACAGCCTCTAAGCATCTTACGTACCCTCGCTTTGTTTTGGGCTTGATAGGCTGTTGATCAATTCTCTGGCCGTCTTCACAAGATTTAGGGCTTTTCGGTTATCTTGCCTTGCTCGTTTTTGGGTCCAAGCAGGGTTTATGATCTAGTGGGTTGCCTCTGGGTCTCTAGGTTTTTAGGTCTTGCGACAGCCCACTCAAAATACTAAGCAACTGCGCCTTACGATATTGTATATTCCATGTGTCAAAATCAAGTTCTAAGAGTCAAGAGGGCTTGTGACAGTTTGCGCTACTGAGCTCTAGCTGGGTCAGGTCAAATTTCTTAAAAGTTGAGTCAAATACACACTCGGCCCAACTGGTCCGAATTGCAAGGGAGTCAGGTGTTGGGCCGGGGACCGAGTTGGGTCTTGGGGAGTGGACTATCGGCCAAGCATTAAGTTGGTCAAAGGGTCGAGTGCTATCACTCGAATGGGCCAAGTGGACTATGGGCCAAGGGCCGATGAGGGTTTCCGGATCAAGCCGGCCAAATGGCAGGGTCCGAGGGCTGAGTCTGGGAGCCGGCCTAACAACCGCTGCTCGGATAGGCCAAATGCGGTGTGACGAATACCGGGTGACGACGATTTTGATCAAATCCAACGATTTAGGCAATCACTCCAAGCACAAACTTCCAAATCCCAAGTAAGGCATCAAGGGAAGTGATTGGTATATCTGAGGTGAGCGGTAGGCTCTCTGATGATGAGATCGAATCGAATCTTTTTGGGGGTTGGCTCTCTCTCTCTCTCTCTCTCTCTCTCTTTCTCTCTCTCTGCAGTGGTTGCAAATGAACTCTCCCTTGGCCTCTTGGCTCTTAAACCCCCTCCCAGGTAAGGTTTTAATGCTCCCAATCACTCACTTGTTGACATTAAGTATTCCAATCCGTTGGTCTCAGTAATGGAACCAAAATGTGGGAGCTTTCGCTCAACCGCCAAGACCCATAGACCACTTATTGCTTCAAGCATTCCAAGCAAGCTCTAATCTCTATCTCTCACCTAACCGACACGTCGTTGATCCTACGAGTGTAGTGAGCTTACCTTGATGCCGATATGAGTTGCCTTCTCTCTTGCACACACTTGTAGCTCCACGATCCTAGATGCTAGCTCGAGCATCCTCAAGCCTCCTCCATCTCCAAGCTCCATCCACCATAGTCGCGCACGCAAGAGAAGAGAAAAGAAGAGAAGAGAAGAGAAGAAGAGAAGAGGAGATGTTGAAGAGCTTCACCCTCTTGATCCCTCACTCTCACACACTCACACACTCACTCTCTCACACTCTCACACTCCCTCTCTCAAGAGCACACACAAGCAAGGAGGGGAGAAGAAGAGAAGAGGAGAATATCTCTTGTTAGCCACACACCAAAGAATGAGCTTCCATTTACTTTTTGAGCTTTATATATACAAACCCTAAAACCCCCATGGGCGCCCATCCCTTTTTGCATGACCAGCAATTGTGGCAAGGTCCCTTTTTCTAACACCCTCTTCTTGCTTCATGACCTAAGCCTATACCCGTCTATTATTTTATAAGTGGCACAGGAGGGAGCCTAGAGCTCTTTTAAAATAGTTTTTAGAGTTTTTGAGGCACCTTTCCTTAACATTGATTTTTTTGCCTCATTTTAGTTTTAGAGGCCGCCTCTATGCCTTTGCTCTTTTTGCATTATTTTTCCGATTTTTCATTCATTCTTCAGCCTTCTTGACTTGGGGTTAACATGAATGCACTATTTTGTATGGATGTATCCCGAGGTGATGGATGCATGGTGGGTGTCCAAGGGCATTCGAATCCACAATTTATGAGTGTGTCTCTTTTCTCTCTCCTCCTAAATGCCTTTAAAAAATCAAGTGATTGTTAAACCTCCCTACGTGATACTTTTAGAAGAAACAAAAATGTCATTGGCTATTACAACTATCTCTTTCTTGAGTATACAATTTTAGGGGAGCTATGGAGCTCTACCCCGAGACCTACGGACCGCTTATTGATCAAGCATTTCAAGCCGAGCAGCCATGGCTACCTCTCACACAGCTGACACGCAATGCCTACCTTGTGGGTGTAGTGAGCTTACCTTAATGCTCAATCGAGTTCCCTCCTCTCTCTCACACTCTGGTAGCTCCACGATCCTTGGCAAGCTCAAGCAACCTCAATCCCTCTCCGTCAAGCTCCATCCTCCATATTTGCGCGAGACGAGAGAAGAGAAGGAGGGAAGGAAAGATGAAGAAAGAAGATGGGGAGCTTCTTCTCCACGATCCCTCACTCACACACACTCACTTCCTCATTCCCTCACACTCCCTCAATCCCTCACTCAAGCACAAGAAAGAAGGTAAAAAGCAAGAGAAGAAGAAGAAGAAGCTTTAGCCACACCCGAGAATGAACTTCTCATTCACTTTTGAACTTTATATACATGCCCTACTTTTTGGGCGGTCATCCCCACTTTTTACATGGCCGGCCATTAGCCTAGGGCCATTAGCCTAGGCCCTCTTTTTCTATTTCTCACAATTCTAACTTATCCCATTCCCACTAATGCATACAATTGGCACGAGAGTGAGCCTGGCGCTCTTTTTACAAGGATTCGGGAGTGCCTTCATATTTAATGACGCTCTTTTACTCTTTTCTTTTCTCGAGGCGACCAGGACACCTTTTCCTTTCTTTGTCATGTGCCTTCTTGGTTGTCTCCTTCTTCCATTTCTCCCACACTTCTGCTCCATTTTTTGTTCCTTTGTGTTGTAGTAAACATTACCCCCTTCCTAGCGGAGTGCCAATCACATGGCACTGGGGTGGGGAGCAGCAGGGTAGTTGGGATTGGTGCTAAGTGGAAATGGCGTGTAGATGACCACTGTCGAAAAGGCGAGCTGCGATGAGAGATGGTGGGGTGTTGGTTCTTGGTGATTTGGAGAGGTTCTGGCTTGCTTTGATCTACATGAAGATGCTCGGCCTTGTTTACACAGTTGGAATTTGTCGTCGGCACGATGACTGCTAAAACTGAGGCTTCGTTATCAGTTGAAGAACACATGGTGCCAAGATGTAGCCAATGTCGGCTTGACTGAGTTATGAATAGCCTGCAAGAGAAAGTTGGGGTATCTGTCTCACGGTGAGATGTAAGTGCATGTGCAGTGGAACTGGGAGGTGGGTCTAACCTTGGGCAAGCCCTTGGTAATGTCTCACACTTGAGGACCCAGTTTGTGCGTTGTTGGAGGTGTAGTGCAGTGCAGAGCTTAGGGTGATAGGTCTGAAAGTCCTGCCCTTGATGTGCCCTAAGCATGGAGTGGGGAGAGGGGCTAGGGGTGATCCCTAGGTTCCGTGAGCAAAGTGTGTGCTTCTCTCTCTCTTCTTTTTTTTTGGAAGGCGTTTGGCTAGTGCCGATCATCGTCAGTTGAAGCGTGGGGAGGTCGAAGGCATTGGGATAGAAAGGCACAGCTTTGGAGATATTCTTTAATTGCAACTTGGGCCTTCAAAGGTGTGGATGAAAAAAAGGGGAGGTTACACCTTGTGAAGCAGGTGTCATTCATGTTTTCTAAGAGCTCCAAGAAAAAGGAGGGGAGGAGGGATGCCCTCATCATTAATCGATTCATGGATCTACTATCGATGCCTAGATTGATGTCAAAAAAGAGGGGGGGAGGTAAGCTTCTTCGGCGGTAGGCTTTTGTAGTAATAGGAATTTGAGCAACCTAAGATAGTTGCAGGTGGTTAGGGAGGCAGGATCCGAGCAGGAGGAGAAGTCTGCGAGGAAGCGGGTGATGGATGGAAGAATATCCTGTTGTCTAAAGACTAAGCATTCCTCGGGAGTTTGGGCATTTACATTATATATTTTAGGAAAGTCAAAATCCCCGTGAATGGCACGGTCATAGTCCACTCCATGCCGGCAAGGGTAGGGCATGTAGGAGGGGTCATTTCGCTCCTCAGGGAGTGAGCTATAGAAGGCGGTCCTCCAGGCATCAAAATTGGCATCCCAAATCCTCCGCCGCCACTTTGGCTACGCCTCGTTGCCTTGGACGGATTTGGGAATCCGGCTCACCTTGTCCTGCCAGTAGTCTGCAGGCTCTTGCCTCCACCGGGTCATAATTAGGCTCCTTTCTTCCACCCAATGGTTCGCTAGGTCATTGGCTAGCTCCTTGATTTTGGATAGGATACTGAGTGGCAGCACCTGGTCCAGCGAGTGTGGGTAGAAGAAGGACATCTCAAAAGGCCTCGTCTGAAACTCCCGATCATGCTATATGACCAATTCCTGTGGCCAATCAATGGGGTTGGGGTCCCTTCGTAGTGGTACTGGCTCGTCAGAGAATTGTCTTGGCAATTACCGGGCTCTACATTGTGCATCCTCTACCAGCTTCTATCTCCTTCTTGTGGCTGCCACAATGCCCTCTGGCATGTGGGCATCTTCAATATCGTCTGGTGGGAGGTCTGGTAGAGGGGGACTAGGCGCTTTGTGTAGTTCTTTGTTGGCCTCTTGGTCCGAATCCGGACCTTCCTTGGTATCTTGTTCGGCCACGGCTGGGATTGTTTACGATAGTGGTGCAGGTGTCTCCTAATCTTCGAATCCCAGGTCCTTGAGCTCAACAGTGGAGAGGCCGGCACTACATAGGTAGTTGAATTGTTGATCCTTAGTGAGTTCCATGCTGGCGGGGAGCTTGCGTTCCTGAAGACCATACCCTAGCGCCCGGGTAGTCAATTCCAGTTTTCTTCTCACCCTTTCCGCTGAATCATCACCCTGTGCTTGGGTGACATGTAGTACGGTGCTGAGGAAGGCTTGCCTTTATGCGTGGGTGCATACATTGGCTTCTTCAGCTCTAGATTGGGCAAGCACTCTCTCGCACTCTTCCACCCCCAAGCGTTCCGTTAATTTCCTAATTCTGTCGAAGTTATTTGCTTCCCAAGCGTTGGCCCTTTCATCCATCTTTTGTCTTTCCTCTTCCATCGCACTCGCCAGTGTGGTCATCATCTGTTGTTGTTTATTCATTAAAGCCCAGAGTTGATGCCACTCCGGACTTCCAAGCCAGCTGTGCTTCAGTGATTTCCTTCGCTTGAGTTGCGATACTGAATTTATGCTCTGCCTCATTAATTCATTCTGATCTCTCCTGTGCCAACTTCTCATGGCTCTGGATTTCTGCAAGGTGCAGTCTCTGTTGCATGAAGGCCATGGCCATGAGGACCTCAATATCTTCATTGGCAACTTTCAATGCCCCTTGCAGTTGTTGTACCTCCTGTTGTTGTTCTTGCACTTTCGTTGCGAGGGTTGTGGACCGGCCCTGTGCCAAGAATTCTATCTCTCTTTCTAGCCTATTTTGCTCCTCAAGCTCATACTGAAGCTTTTGTCGTAGGTGGTTCTCATTGTCCTGGGCCTCCTTCTTTTTTGTCTCCAGCTGGTCTTGTAACACCTTGATCTCCCTTCGCCGGTTAGCCTTTAGCTTTGAAACTTTGAGCTTCAGGGCCGCCAAGGTTTCCCTTTCTTTCTCCAGCTCCAGTAGGGCCACCTTCTTTTCCTCATTTTCTGCCTCTGGCTGCGCTAAGAGGTCAACCAGGTAGGCATCGTAGTCTGCTCTCGCTAACAGGGAGATTGGAGTTGTGGTGGTCGATGCTTCGAGTTTTTTCCGTTTAGGGTCTTTCCTGAATTCAGCATTAGCGGTGGTAGGTCTTTTCACGCCAGTTTCTGGGACAATCCCTGCCACCTTACTGACAAGGATCTACATCATGCTCATCAGTTGGGGTGCGGGCTGTGGGGCATTTCAAGTGTCGGTTGGGTGTCAGCACGAAGGAGGGAAGCAGGGGGTGTAATGGTGCTTTTCCCTTGCCTACGGTCATCGGAGCTGCCCTCGCACTGTTACTTGCTTCGGCTTCATGGTGAGGACCATAGGGGTTGATTTCTCCTATCTGTTAGATTCTTCAACAAACCTGTGAGTGGCCTCACCCAACTCGGCCACTTCCTTCATGCTCAGTTCATAGGCTTCCTCTTCCGCCCTTCTCTATCATTCCTCTTCTACCCTTTCTGACTCCTCTTTAACTCTTGTGAGTTCTTCCTCCTCCTCCTTCTGCAAATTTTCTTCCAACCCATATGAATCTTTTCGAGCCCTCTTCACCTCGGCTGACTTCCTTTTGCTCAGTGTCTTCACCCTCTTTTGGCCCTTGTTGTCCTTTGTTTGTGTTTGAGGCCTGGCTTTTTCACTACAACAAAAACGAGGCATAGACGCGCATGTTAGACGCGCAAAGTCGGGTGCGTCTATCAGTGCATCTATATGTGCGTGTAAAAGAGCGCATAAATAGATGTGAATTTTGCGTCTATATATCCGCGTAAATAGACGCCAATATAGACGTGCCTGCAAACGTGCAATTATTTAACCACCTGAAATTGGACTTAATATAATTAAAAAACAAGAGTTAATAATTATTTAACCACCTGAAATTGATTCTTGAGTATGCACGTGTGCGCATGATAAAAACCATAGAATTAAGAATACACATTGAGTCATTGAATTAAAAAAGCAGAGTTAATAATTATTTTTACATTGCTCTTTAATGAATGGCAGTTCCTCCAATTGACAAGCCTGATATAAGTAATTAGTGGCAAGCGACAGAAACCTTATTATACAATTAGTAGCAAGCATTGCAATATGTATCTCGTAATTTCTCTACTTGAAGATGATAAAAAATACTTCCTTTTTACTATGGAAAATTCAATTTAGCTTTAAACTTGACTATTGATTCTTGAGTATGCACATGTGCGCATGATAAAAACCATAGAATTAAGAATACACATTGAATCATTAAGAAAATTAAGTATATTACAGTGAATGATCCATCTCATCTTCAATGAGATCAGCCCTTGCTAAACTATCTACTTCTAGGTCTATGTTACCAAGAGGTAACGAAACAAATAAGTCTATCCCACTATCAGATGTGTTGCTATATTGCTCAATAACTTCATCAATATCATCGACAATCACATTATTGTCTTCTTCTGCATTTCCTTGAACATCCTCATAAGGTTCATCTTGTACTATATAACGCATATCATCAATTATGGTGTCATCATGTACATCATCATTAATTGTTGGATTGTCATCTGCTATCTCCATGTCGGTAATATTACCATATATTGGTTTTGAATGATAAGATATAGGGATGACATACCACCATCGGTTATTGTTTACCATTGGATGATACACAACTTGTATTTGAAAAACAAAAGCAAGAAACTTACATACTTATTATATTGTGTATAGGTATCACATGTATACATATTAAAAAATTAACTTTTGCATATATACCTGCTCGCATTGTTGAGGTAGTACTAATGTGTCATTCTTGTTTTGGTGAAATTTTGTAGAGTCAATGATTACAAAACCACTTGGATGATGTCTGATTGTGAAATGCTCACCATTTGTTACCACTACACATCCAGTACATATATAAAGAATCGTCTGAAGTCAAGCTTCAGAATATCTTGGATCAATCCACAATAACCTTCCATGGTACCATTGGCATCCTCGAAGTGAGCAAGGACACCACAATCTTGGGTATTTCTCTTTTCATCTATACGTTGAGTTCGAAGATGTTTACCCTCACACCAAATAGCATTGAATAATGTGCACTAGTAGTAAAAGATAAAAGATCAAACATGTCAATTATTTATATAAAATATAACTTATAGAAACAAAGTAATTGATAGTATGTCTCACCTTTGATAAGCAACCTCGTGCGTATTCCCACTCTTCTTGAGATATATTAATTTCCTCCTCTTTTTCCATTCTCTCCATTTCCTCATGTAACCAATCTATATCAATATGATGTGGGAGCGCATTTAGATGATCTGGAAATGAGACATTACGTCCATATCTGGTGCGAAATGCTTGTCTTTCGCTTTTTCTTCTTGCCCTTGTTTCATTATATAGTGTCACCCATTTGCTCATTACATCACTATTGAGCACACAAAAACTATTTAACTTACGAAGTTCTTCTTTTGTTAGCACTTTACTCATTCCTTTTCCTTGAGGTATTATAGAGGTCATCCTCAAGTCTTCATCATCTTTCCATAGTCGTGCTTGAGAGGGGTCCACTTCAGCAAGATATTCAGAGATATAAACAAGGGATGATTGCACTAACCAACCCTCAGCCATGCTTCCCTCAGGCCGTACTTTTTGCCTCACAAAATCTTTCAAGGTTTTCATGAAGCGCTCAAGAAAAAACATCCACCTTGCATGAACTGCCCCACAAAGTGTGATCTCATCAATCAAATGTACGAGTAAATGTAATTGAGTAGTCAAAATGGATCGAGGAAAAATTTCCTCCACCAAACAAACCACCTCAACAGATAATACTCGAGCATCTTGCAATGTGTTTGGATCAATTTCCTTCGAGCTCACATATCTATCAGGATGTATTTGAGAATTGTTTATTTTTGTGTAGAAATTCAAAGATATATAATAAAAAAATACAATGTATACACAGCTCACAAGCTCTCCCATTGTAAATGATATCACGTACATCTTTGGATATAGAATGGGATATGCTAGTAGGAAGTACGAACTGAATGTAAACAATATTCATAGATCAAATGATTAGTTGAGGAAAAAGTCATCATACCCCAAAGTTTACACATAGTTACTCCACTAATTACTATATTCATGGTTAGAGATACCCTTACTTGAATCATTTTGTGCCAATCGTGGGACTTCAAACCAGATAGTTGCTCCACACCTCTTTTCTTTTTCTTTATGAAGGCTCCCTTGAGACATCTCATACATCCTATGGGTGCTCGAAAGCTACATATTTGTTCCTTCACTATTTTTTCCTCGTTCTTTGACAACATCCAAGGTGCATGGGGTAGCTCAATCTTTTCTTTGGGTCCAATGCATGGCCAGGCTCATCTCATGCGACCAATGTTAAATAAATCCTCCCTTACATTGACTGAATCACGAGCCCCTATCAAGTGATTCCATAATGTAGATACAACATTTTTGAATATGTGCATGGGGTCCAACAGGTGATTGATCTTGAGTTCAGTCCAGTATGGAAGACGAAAAAATATAGAGAGCCTAACAAACAAACAATATATTATGTAAACAATTCATCATGCTAAATACTTTAAAGTCAATCGAGAGAAATGCACTTCTTACCGACTCATGCCGAGTGGAGGGTGGGTGTCAGCATTAATCCATCTCTCCTTCCAATCTTGAATGGTTAGAGATTGTGGAGTCATTCCATTAGTAGGGAGAACATATTTGGGATGGTCAATAGGAAGAAATGGATGATGATTGTCGTAGATAATCTTCTTTAAATGTGCCGGCCTAGAGGAAACTAGAGAGGGACCGGAAATAGGACATGCATGATATCCTGATGTGGTTAAACCTGAACAAACAAGTAAATTAATAAAATGCAATTGATTCATTGAATTTCAAATATAGAGTTATATACATGTACCTGAACACTCTCTGTATCCTAAAAAGTCATGCATGGTCCACAATAACATGGCCTTCAATGTGAAATCTCTAGAGGATGTAGATGTGCTTGTATCTTGCATCTCAATACCTTCCCATAACATTTCTAACTCTTCAATCAAAGGCTCTAAGTAAATGTCCATGTTTTTTACCTTGTGCTTTCCAGGAATCAAAAGGGACAACATTACATGTTCCTTTTTAATTGTCATGGATGGAGAAATATTATAGTTCACCAATACCACTGGCCATACACTGTATGATGTGCTTTTGATGCCAAATGGATTGATTCCATCCATATCTAAACCAAATCCCAAATTTCTTGGCTCTTCTTTGAAAACAGGCCACAAATTATCTATATGTTGCCATGCCAGTGTGTCTGCAAGGTTCCTCCATTTTCCATCACTTGAACGATGACTAGCATGCCATGACATGAGCTTTCCAATAGACTTACACTTGAACATAAGTTTTATATGTGGAACAATCGAAAAATGTCGCAAAACCTTACGAGGTACATCCATTGACTTCATCTCCACTTCGTATCTTGATTCACCACAAACAGGACACTCTCGTGCGAACTCATGAATCCCACGAAATAAGACATAATCATTGACACATGCATGGATCTTGACATAATCGAGGCCTCCCAGAGATGTCAAGTAATGTCTTGCTTGCTCTCTCTTAGTTGGAAATTTGTTTCCTTTTGGAAGTATTCGTGATAATAACCTACATATATTTTTAAAAGTGAGTTAAAAAACCACCAACATATATTTCTGTCTGATTTTAAAATAGAACAATTAATATTATGATTCATAAGCCAAACTGAATTGATACCTACTTCAATAACGCATCCAAACTGACATTACTCCATCCATAAATTGTTTGCAAGTTAAGTATCTCGAGGGACGCACGAAGAACAGAGTACGTACAACCTTCATACAACGGAGTAGATGACGCTATGTATAGTTGATCATCTGGCTTCGTAGAGTGACCTTCTCCCTGAACCAGTTCCAAATATAGATGGTGTACCATGTTGTCCAAAATATCATCCTCTATGACTTGATGGGGCATTTCATGAGGGCTACTATCATGGTCGTCAGCCTCCACTCATCTTGAAGACTCTGCCTCCTCGCGTTGACGTTTTGCAGCCTCTCGACGCTCGGGAGGGAGCATCTCCGGATGTGGCATTGCATCTTGCTCAACCACAAAAGGGAGTTTCATGTACGTTGATATATATTGAGTAACATAGACTAGAAATCTTAGTGTTTAAAAAAAACAATGAATACCGGTGATTTTTCTCGATCCCATTCTCCATACAAGTTGAGGTGTGACATTGCAATTCGATGTGCTCGAAAAATACACCCTCGACAACGATCACACATGAAATTAATTTTTTGTCATAGCCATGCATCTCGATTATGAAGACGTAATGTTTCATCCTCACTTGAGGATGTGCTCGTTGACTCATCAGCATGCACCGCACTAGGTGATGACGACGACATGACAAAACCTAATTCATGACAACATCAAAATATTTGTCATTCATCAAAAACTTCAAGCTGGCGTATTAATTATTCTAAGATCTCAATTTTAAATACACAAAACTCATCATAAATACACTAGAACTTATGATAAGAATTCACTATCAAAACTTATCTTAAAAACAAAAAATTATGATAAAACCTAAATGCGCATCTATATATGCGTTTATGTACGCATCTATTTTGGTGTCTATATGCATGTCTACGTTTGCGTCTATACACCCGTTTATGTAAACTTAGACGCACATATACATGCGAAAATCGACGCACACGTCAAAATTCAAAACATACTTAAATCATTTCTTTTCAAACTGTGCCAGTTCTTTCCTGCGTTTTTTGCGGTTCTGAAGCTCGAGTTTAGCCGACATGTAGTCTCTTCATGCCTCAGCTAATCTCTTCATGCCTCACCTCCTCATGACTCACCTCTTCTTTCATTTCAAACACACAAGAAGGGAATAAGGAAAGCCAAGGAGAGGAAGACAGAGAGAACAAGAGAGAGGAGAACAAGAGGAAGAAGAAGCAGCAAGCAAGCAAGCAAGCATCAAGGGAGAGTAACTTACCAAGGAGAGGAAGAAGGAGAAGGAAGAAGCGCCACCACCCGCCACACCAAACACCTAAGGTGAGTCCTCTCTCTCTCTCTCTCTCTCTCTCTCTCTCTCTCTCTCTCTCTCTCTCTCTGTATTAGGATTTGTGTATTAGGATTTCTGATTCCATTCAGTATTTCATTTTGTAAATCATGAATGGCGTTCCGTCGGACTGAAATCAGCCGATTGAGTGCGATTACCAGCGCGTCTACATTTCAGTGTAGACGCAAGGATAGACGTGCAGAAATGTTTTCTCTCATTGCATCTAAGACGGTGTCTCTAGGCGCGTGTACTCTGCAGCCTACATGCGATGATACACGCGCGCGACAGAAGCATTGACCTAGAAACCGCATTTGATAGCACGTCTATACTGCATCTCAGATGCGGATATAGACACGCTTTGTACAGAGGGTTGACTTTAGAAACGCGTCTGAGAGCACGTCTATATTGAAATTTAGACGTGGTTATACACGCGCTAGCGCCAGCTCTGATAAACACAATTTTCGTTGCCTAAAACAATATATTTTTGCAATGATGAAAGTGACCAATCCCATGTTTGTGTTTATCAGTTTTCTTGTTTATGAGAAGCATTAGCACTTAAGTTTTATGCTCAATGTCTAAAGAAAGCTAGATTATTAGCACTTTCAAGTGCCATGAGAATCCATGTATTTTTTCTATGTGTGAGCATCAAAAGCCTTCTCTTACATAATGATTCTAGACTCACTGAATGATTATTCATGATTAATGTTGGATTGGATCAAGGATTATGGCTCTTTGAAAATGTTTAAGTGTGGATGAAGGTAGTATATGATTTTTTGTAAGCAAACAAATTTGTCTTTTTCTTGTGTTTTTTTTGCAGATGTTGCATCTTGGTTCATCTAGCAATGACCCGGATTTGGATCGCATGAATGATACATGGGCCTTGTTTGGCAAGGGAGTCAATGTATTTTTTGGAGGTTTTCCTAGTAGGGAAGACTTCATGGGAGAGATGACCAGACACCTTGGTCACTCTCCCATAGCAGAAGAGGTGTTCAGCGTCATGTCTGGAACGCCTCTGACGTCTTTGCCTGGCACTACTTCCCAGACTCCAATTGCAGGTACTCCACGTATAGGTACTCCACATGTAGGTACTCTACGTACAGCACCTGTACATGCATCGGCTGAAGCACAAGCATCAGCCGACGCACATGCATCCAACGAGGCAGAGGGTAGTCGACAGAGAGGGAGGAGGGAGAGTCGAGGGGGAGGACGAGGCTTGTGTGGGTGTTGCCTAAAAGGTAGCGAGCTGCGATCACCCTCACCAGTAGATCATGTAGAGGAGCCTGTACGCCAATACTATAGAGTTACAGATACTAGTGGCATCTTCCATGATGATGAAGGAAGGGACGTAATGGCGTATATAAGGAGCGTCGTGCATGTGATGCATAAATATTGTTTCGTATACTTCAAAAATTACAAAAAAAACGGCTTGTGGAAAAAAAAAACAGAGATCATGTAGTTTTTTTTTCCAGTTCTATTTTGTGCGTCTATCCGCGCGTCTAAATTGCAGAAAACGCGCTTTTATAAGCGCGTCTACAATGCAGAGTACACGCTCTCATACATGCGCTTGATAATTTAAATTTAAAAAAGAAATTAAATATCTTTTTTTTTAAATGAGATTTTTTGTTTTTCGTTCCCGTTTATGGGTGCTTATAAAAGCGCGTCTACAGGCGTGTCTATATGCCCATCTAATTGCTAGATACATGTGCTGGTAGACGTACATAATAATTTAAATAAATAAAAAATTTGTTTTTTTATGTTCTTGTATTCACGCATGTATATGTGCGTCTATTGCGCGTCTATATTTGCGTGTAAATTCGTTTATACATGCGATTATAGAAGTGACGTTGTAGATGCGCAAATAGATGGGGGCAGATAGACGCGCCTGTCAGATTTTCTCTATATTCAAAAATCGCGTCTAAAAGTGCATCTATGAGGCCTTTTTGTTGTAGTGTTTGCGAGGGTGGTACTTCAGGGTCCCCTACATTGCTAGCCGTCCTTTCATTTGAGACTTCCTCCTCTCGACGTGGTGAGTCTTGGTGCTCAATCTGCTCTCCTGCCATGCCAGCACCCTTGATGGCCTCGTCAATGGTTGCTCTAAGTATACCTCCGTACTTGATCGTGGAGGCCTTGATGGCACGTTTTTTCCTCGTTGATCGCGCGGTGGAGGCTGGGGAGTCCCCACTAGGGCTAGCGTTGCAGCTGGAGCTAGAAGGGAGACAGAACTCTTTATAGTCTTCTAGATGAGTCCACCTCCTCTGGGACCCTTGCCGCAAGGCTTTCCAACAGTGGTATGCTGATCTTGTTTATGAGGGCGCTATACCTGTGGTTGGAGAAGAGAGAATGGATCATTTTAGCCTGCATCCTTGTCGTTGGGTCTGGAATGTCGGCTAGACGAATTCCATCGATTGTGTGTACATCTTCCTTTTTGACTCCCAGCATGACATATACGTCCCTTTTTGGGCACGAGTCCCAGGGCTCTTTTGACAGTGGCAGCATCAAGGGGCACCTGTACCTGTCTTTCTTGATTACCTTCCCTTAGTGTGATCGTGCTATAGCTTCGTTCTTCATTGTAGTCGACAGCCTGCCCAACTTTCTCTACGTACTTTTGGAGGCTACATTTGTTCACCAGCTCTCTAACGGTCAGCTCCTCCGAGATAGTCTCATCCAGGTTCATGGTATGCTTGAAAGTAAATTGGCTGAATCCCTGTGTTTTGATGTTGATTTCATATTTCGTCATCTCTGCTTCCGTAAATGGAAGTCTCCCTTGTCCTGCCATGGTATGTGCCTGTCATTACCCCAGTCAACGTTAGAGTTATGATTTGATTCATTCCTAGCATATACTAAGAAAAAACGTGTGCGCCTGTTTACTGGGTAGATTTAAGGAGATGAAACGTTTTTAGAAATAATTAACAACCAACATCTTTTCCTCCTTGCTTCCTTTCCTCTTTTGAATTTAGAAGAGCGTTGTTAGCCTTCACCCTTTTGTTACCTCACTCGGCTCGTCACTAGCTCTTCCCCCCTCTTTCCTAAGTGGCACGGGGGAGGGAAGGCTCGCATGGGTTGTGTGGGGTGGGCTACTTGGCCATAAGCTAGATATACAAGTTAGGGTTGTATTCAAACTGGGTATGGAGATCAAGTTCGCCTGGTTGCAGGGAAGCTTGAGTGATGTAGGTTAAGACGTCATGGAATATGTCTCCCGAGTTGAGGTGACTAGCAATGTGCAACTCCTCCTCTATGAGGAATTGGTCAATGTACGGGTGGGCCAGTACCTGATCATCTAAGTGTAAGTTGCGTGTAATGGCCAAAACTCTAAATGAAAGAGGTGCCACGTACGTAGGGTCACGTTCCATTGTTTTGATTGCCCTCCTTTGCTCAGCGTTAGTCATGATCCGACAGCCTTTTTTCTCCCATTGGAGTCGTAAGGTATACCAGAGTTGCAGGAATGGAGAAGCAGAGCTCGCAAGCTACACAAGCTCCTCTAGTTCACGTTCGGGCATAGAGCGAGTGGGCTTGCGATATGAAGTGACTAGTCGTCTAAGAACAGCCTGTTCCTTCGAGATCTCTCCATTAGCGATTAGCTCGGTCACAATTTTGGGAAACTTGATGGTCATGAACTCGTAGTCCTCCCAAGTGTATGGCAACGAGCGAACATCGGAAGTGAGGGGTTTATCTAGAAGTCCTAGTTCAAGTCTCTTGTAGCTTCTAGAAAATGTAGTGAAGGTGTTGTCCAACTCCTTGATGCACATCACTACATCATTCCTAGAGGTCTCAGCGAGGTCCTTGGCCGCTGATAGGAAGGATCATCTTTCATACGAAGGTTTCAAACCCACTGGTGGTGATGGAGCAATTGGGCTGGACACTAGTGACTCCCTTGCAGGGGTCGTTAATGGAATTGTGCACTTTGGATCATTTGGAAACGTTGCGGCAAGCTCCCATACCCTAAGGAGCATGCTACAATTCATTTGAGTGGAAATGGGGGTGTGCATCTTGTCTGACCTGGATGGTGCTGGATCATTCGATTTGGGGCACTGCAGGTCCTGGGTAGCCTTAACCATCACCATTGTTGGTTTGACGTTTCGTGCGACTTGTGCTTTGCCTGTGCCAGTCTGTCCAGCTAGAGTAGGGCTGCCCAAAGTTGACTCTTTCGGGTGTCAGACCTTAGGCACCCATATCTAGGGGTTGCCCTCACAGTATCCCTACGCTCGCAGGAGATCTTTCGGCATCCATCGTGGCATGGCGGTGCACCAATGTTGATGGCGCCTGGGCTGTCTCTTAGGGCGCAACTGATAATTTTTGTGTTTAGGAGCATGTTTCTGTGGTCTAGCAGGAGGCGACGCTCGCCGTTTCGGCACCCATATGTGCGTGGGCTTGCTGGCCATGTGGACGGCTTGGGTGGGTTTGCCTTTGGCGGTTGGGGTACGGGGTAAGGCATCCCTACCCTTTCCCTTAGGCTTGGCTGCAGGGGGTGTCCATCGGTGGCTCTGTAGTCGTAGAAGGCGCAAGATGGCCCTTGCTAAAAGTAGTTACTATACGCACACTGCCCATGGTCAGGTGAATGCGTTCTAGGTTGTAGTCCACATTGCAGCTTTTCTGCTTTTTGAAAGCGCACCCTAGTAGTCATTTATCACCGGCCCCTTTAGTGTTTGGTAACACATGAAAGATGACTGGGATACTCCCAGACTTGATGGAGACAACAGCTTGGCGTTTCCCTAAGAGAGGGTAAGTGTTGCCCCCAAATGGGCTAAGTTTCGTGTTTGTGCGCTGTAATTTCGGCTGACCATTGCGTGTCCAATGGTCATGTGTCAAGACATTCCGGTCGGCCCCTTCGTCGATCAGAGCATCAAAAGAATATGTCCGCTCTGTGGACCATGATTCGAAGGTAGGCGGGTGCCACTACTTCTTCATCGTGATCGGTTAGTTCGGTGATTGTGGCCATGCAGAAAGCGACGGGGGGTTCGCGCATCAGTGGTTCGTGCAGTGGATGGAAAGGGGTATAGTACTTTTTCATGCAACTACCATTGAAGAAGCCCATTCCTTCCCCTTCAAGCGTCTCCAACTCGACATTGCCCGTTCTACTAATTGCATGCACTCGGAAAGGCCCCGGCCCTCGAAATTTCATTTTCTGTTTGTGCCCTTTCATCGAGTAGAGTAATACAAGGTCCCCGTGATCAAAGTTGCGCAGGTTGACGTGCTTGTCATACCACAGCTTTCGTCGTGCCTTTTCACAGATTAGAGCGTGGGTGGCTAAAAGCTAAGTTTCAGTGAGACGCTCTAGTTCCTCTAAGTAGTTAGTCCAAGCCTCTCTCCCCTCCCAACGCTCCTGTGCTGCTATTCTCAAGCTAGGGACAAAAAATTCTAGAGGTAGAATGGCCTCCGTCCCGTAGGTCAGCCTAAAGCATGTTTGCCCGATAGCCGTCTTATAAGCTGTCTGATAAGCCCACAAGGTAGCCATCAGCTTATTATCCCAGTCTCTTCGTGATGTGGATACTACCGTAGTAAGCACGTTGACCAGGATTTTATTTGTGGACTCCGCTTGGCCATTTGCATGTGGGTAGTAGGGGGAAGATCTTCTATGAATGATTAAAAAGGTTGAGAGCAGGTGGGATATTACGTCATTAACGAAGTGTGCACCTTGATCACTCACTAGTTCGATTGGACAACCAAACCGTGAAAAGACATGTTTCCACAGGAACTTTGCAGTGGTCCTAGCGTCGTTCCTTCTGGTGGCTCGTGCCTCCCCCCACTTCGTCAGGTAGTCCGTTGCCACAATGATGTAGCGCACCTAGGAGTATTGAGCCGTTGGACTAATAGGTCCGATGAAGTTAATGCCCCATTTCTCGAAGGACTGTTGAGCTATTATGGGGGTTAACTCCATCTTATCTTTGCACATAGGTATCTTAGTCCTTTGGTATTCATTGCAGTGTTTGACGAACTTAGCAGCATCGCGGAATAGGGTGGGCCACCAGAGTTGGGATTGTAATACCTTACGGGCAGTCGTGTCCCCACTAAAGTGCCTGCCAATTATCCCGCCATATTCCTCTCTCAATACATGGTGCATCTCATGCTCACACACACATGTACGTAAGAGCCTGTCCTATCCCAACTTATAGAGTTGGCTAGGAATTAATTGGTATGGTTGGATTTTGAAGATGAGTCTCCTTAGCCTAGCTTTCTCAATAGGTATCTCTGGCATGCCATTTTCTAACACTTGGACAACATCATCTGCCCAGTAGGGTGTCAAAACAGCTCTAAACAAGTCCCTTTCGCTAGATAGGCCAAAGAGGTGCGTGTCCGGTAAATCGTCAGGGATGCCTTGGCTAGTAGCTTCCTCGGTGGGTACGTGGGACATGTGATTTGCCATGTAGTGCTGCTTCCCTTTACACACAATCACTGAGAAATCAAACTCGAGTAGGAGAAGTAACCACCTTGCTATGCGGCCTGTGGCGCATGTCTTGTTTACCAGATACAACAGGGCTTGATGGTCCACGTAAAAGACGAAGGGTGTGGCCAACATGTAATGTCTAAATTTCTTCACGGTGAACACCATGGCAAGCCCTTCCCTTTCTGTAGTGGAGTAGTTCATTTATGTTTCGGTGAGATGCCTGCTAACAAAGCTCATGGGGTAATCAAGACTATGTTCACCAGGTTGGCATAGAACGGATCCGATGGTAAATTTGGAGGCATCTATGTATACATGGAATGCTACACTCCAGTCTGGGGCTCGCAAGATGGGTGCAATGGTGAGAGCCTTCTTTAACTGTTCATACGCGCATTGGCATTCCTCAGTCCACTCGAATACAATCAGTAGCTTGTACAATGGTCTAGCAATTAGCACATAGTTTAGTACAAAGCGTTGGTAGTATCCTATGTGGCCTAAGAAACATTGGATGCCCTTGTAATTGGTGGGCGGTGGGAGGTCAGTAATGGCACTCTAACTTTTGAAAAGTCAGTGGCAATGCCATTCCGTGACACTACATGCCCTAGGATGCATCCATGCTTCACCCACAACTGGCACTTCAAGGGGTTCAGCGAGAGTTTGTATAGTCGCCATCGTTCGAAGATGGCTCCCAGCCTCTCTAAGTGTTTGGCCCAAGTGGAGTCTACGCATAGGTCGTCCACGAACACCTCCAGCTTGCATCGCAGCACATCCTTGAAGATCGTGCACATCAATCGTTGGAAGGTTGTAGGAGCATTCATTAGCCCAAAGAGGGCATAATGATGTAGGCAAAGACACCCCACTACGTGGCGAAGGCAGTCTTGTGCATGTCATCAGGATGCACTTGCACTTGATTGTAGCCTAAGAATCCATCCAGAAAGTTGTAAGCTTCTTTTCCTGCTACTCTCTCCAGCATGTGCTCGGTATATGGCAAAGAGTAGTTGTCTCTCTTTGTAGCGGCATGCACCTTCTTGTAATTCACGCACACTCGATTCTTGCTGTTCTTATTCATAATTATCACTAGGGCGATACCCAATCTATGTGCTCGATCTCATATATAAATCCCGCCTTCATGAGCTTATCGATCTCTTCCTTCACCGCATGAGCGTGTTTGGAATTCATAGGGTAAGGTCTCTGCTTCGTTGGCACTACTTCTGGGACCATGGGAATGTTATGGGTCAAAACCCTAGGATCGACTCCTCTTAGTTCCTCCAAGGACCAGGCGAACACGTCGACATATTCTCGCAGGTTGGCAACGAACCTAGCCTCCTCCTCCTTGGTTAGGTCATCAGCAATGAACACGGGTCGTGGTTTCTTGCCCTCCTCTGTCAGGACAACTTCCTTGACCCTGGCGAGTCCCTCAATTGGTTCCCTGCCTTGCCCTTGTCTCTTTGGTCCTACCAGAACCACCACTCTATCACCCTTCTTAAACTTTGTGAAGCGTTTGGGTAGGTCCTGTGGTTTCTTTTTCCTCTCTCCTTCTGAGTCTCTAGTTTGCTTCCTGGTCCCCTCCTTAATCTGCTTGCACCTTAAGTGGACTGACAAGTCCCCTTTAGTGCGTCTGAATTAGAGGGTTGGGGTATTTCGGGGTCACTCTTTGTACTGACTTCAGACTCTGAGTTAAACTCGCATCCCTCGCTTGAGGAAGGGGTTTTGCCTAGGGGTCGTAGTTCAGTAGGTGACTCCATCTTCAGTATTGGGACTATTAGTGATTGTGCCACCCCTGCTTGCTCATAGTCCATAGCTCCCACCTGCTCCAGCCAGGTCCCATCGCATTCCATCCGCACGACTCCTTTTCCATCCCTTTCCCATTTTGGCCTAGAGTCTGCCTCCATCTGCTTGATTGCTCTCCCTTCAGTGTCATAATCTATCATGTTAGACCCTTCCTCGCTCTCATTCATCTCAGAGCGACAATGCTTGTACTCCTCATCACCGAAATCTTGCCCCTCCGACTACTTGTCATTCCCTAGGTTTTCCTCTCCGATCTCCTCTTCGTTGGTGATTAAAGCCCAGTTGTATGATAGGTTGAGATCGTGCACTTTGGTCCATTCCCATTCAGGCCGAGCCAAGAGATCACTTAGGGGCTTTAGATTAGCCACTTTGCTGCCTTTCAGTTCCGTGGTTAGGTACTCTACGATTCCCTGAAGCTCGAGCTTGTTCTTGGGGGTGTGGAACGAGACTGGTCTCCCTAGTTCCTGCAAGCTCCCTGTCATCATGCAGAATGGCATCGTGGGCTCCTCCACTGGCATTCTTGGTGACTTAGCCACTTGCTTATACAACTCTTCCTCATTCGAGAATGGCAGGTCAATGGTTGCTTAGACATGCATCCAATCCCTCTCATCCTCAGGGCAGGGAATGTACTTGGTCAGTGTCCCATAAGGCTTGCGCACCTAGGCATCGCCTTTTAGCATGGTCGAGATAGCATCGAGGTCAACTAGGGTAGTTTTCCATGTGTCCATCTCAACCCTTACCGCTTCCGTCCTATTCCCCAAGAATATGAGGTTGTTTCCCCAGTCTTCAACCACTAGTGCATTTCTCATCCATGGCCGGCCTAGCAGTATGTCGTAGTTGACCCCCTTCATGACAATGAAATTTACAGAGAACTTCACTCCTGCGATCTTTACTGGCTAGTTTTTTAAGACCTCGAATGGTCTGACCTTCATTCCGTTGGCCAATGTAACATTGAACCTAGCCGCTTCCACAGGTGGGTTTCCCCAGGCTTGTAGAGCTGCGTGGCTCAAGACACTGACCCTTGCGCCGGTGTCCACAGTTCCTTTCCGTGTTGCATCCCCTAAGGCTAAGACAGGTAGGACTGCATGCATCTCTGTGCCTTCCCAGAAGGCCTTGATGTGCAGTGACCTTAGAGCCGAGTGCAACATTAGGCTTGGAATTTGCGTGACTGCGTCCTGCTCGTGCAAGTCAGCGGGCAGCATGCTCCCCCTTCCCCTCCACCCAGTGCCTCAATTCTTGCCACAATGGAGGGTGCTGCCAAAGCAGGTCTCCCAAATTCATGGTCACTGGGGTGGTTACTACGGTGGTGAGGAGGTTGTTGGGTAGTTGGCTTTCTCATCGGTCACCACTCTTCGGTCACATGTCGTGGCTAGCTTGTTGATAAGCTTCTTCCTGGTCTTGCCTTTGTGGCATCTCTCGTGGTGCTAGCGCATTCCCCGATTGAGGTCGTGATGGCAAATCAGGTGTGCTTGCACTAGAAGGGTCCTACATTGGATCCTCCAATATGGGTTCTACATCTTTAAGGTGTTCTTGGGCATCCTTGACCCACTCCTTTATCTTGGCGATAGCCTCGAGTTGCCGCCTCGGATGAGGGTATTCCCCCACCTTGGCACTACCTAGTTCCGCCATCTTGGGGGCGGAGGTCTCTGCCCCGGTGTCTGTGACCCCTCTTCCCACCACTAAGGTTGTATCTTCCTCGGTTTTAAGAGTGATCCTTGTGTCTGCTCTCTTTCTCCTTCTCCTCTGGCTTTTCTTTCCCAGTGAGGCTGCGTCCAGGTTACTTGGCCCAGGCAGTGAGATGCCTGTTCATCTTGTTTGCGCTCGCGTCATGACATGTAGTGGGATGGGTATGTCCTCTCCGCCAAAGGTCTCTATGCCAAACATCCCCAAGGGCACGGAGGGCATGTTGACCGGACTGGCTGATGGCTTTCGCCTAGGGCAGTCAGGGAACAAGTGCGTGATCCCACATTTTCTGCACCTAAGGTGTGCCTTGTCCTGATTTGCATGTTCCCTTTCTGGGCAGCATGATGATATATGCCGTGGATGACCACAGGTCCAACATGAGATTAGGTCCGGGCTTGGTCCTCCAAAGCCTCTGCCTCTTCCTCTGCCCAGCACCATCACCGGCACCTGTTGATAGTCCATCAAGAATGGATTTTCCTCCTCGTCATAGGAGATTTATGGGTTTATGTAGCTCTCTTCTTCACTAGGTTCCTCCACATAATGAACAGGAGCGTCACTCGATGGTTGGGTCACGTAGGGTCCTGGTGGTCTGGTTATGCCTGTTGGATTTATCTCTAGCCTAGGGATGGCTGGTCTCGTGTCGTTTAGTACTGGAAGGGTCAATTGGGCTCCCCTGCCAAGGAAGTTAGATGGCCTATTGCCTAGGTAAGGAGGGTTGTATTGCTGAGCATATGGAAACCTCATGGGCAATCTGCAGTGCAATGCGTCATGTCCGAACCTACCACAGTTTGAACACGGTCTAGATCTAGGATATTGACACTCAGCTGGGAGGTGGTTCCCCCACAGTGTATACACTGCACGTGGGCTCGTGTGGGCTTCCTTATTTGTTCCTGCAAACGTGCAAGCTCCATTCTCACCTTAGCCAGGTGCTGGCCTTGGTCGGCTCCCTTTCCCTTATCCCGCGCACTAGAGCTCTCTCTCTCACCCAACATCATTGACCGCTCTAAAGCCCTCTCGCCTGCACCATCCCAACTGGTGTTCCTCATGCTTTGCTCCCTAAGTTGGTCATCTACCCTTATTGCTTCATCGAAAACCCTAGCCAATACATCTCTATGTAGGGTGGAGTTACTAGCCAAGGCCTTGTAGAGTTCCTCGCTACGGATTCCATTTATGAACACTGTAGACACAGCCTTTTCATTAGGTCACTCATTGGCCGGGATCCTCTTGAAGAGGCTACGTACATGTGTGACGTAGTCTCTTACGTCCTCCTTTTCTCTATGGCTGACATTCATCAAGCGAACGATGAGGTTGTCGGAGTATCTTGCCTCATAGAACCTCTTGATAAAGTGGTCCTTAAGATGGGCAAAGTTCCCGCTCTTTGACTCTGAAACCAAAGGTTCAGACCTCTGCTTGGAAGTTTTCTCACTGCATTGATCACAAAAATTTAATTCACAGCATGTTGATTCTTCCGACACATGAGTTTTTCTATAAAAGTATGATGACAAGCCAGCTAGAATATCTAGCACTCTGTTTATCCAGTTCAGTTGTTGCCTCTTGAGCCACAGTACAAGCAGCTAAAGCAATTCAAGGCATAGACGCTGAGGAAAGTTTAAGGTTCAAGGCATGGTTGTTAGGGAGATTCTTCATAACCTTTCAGATTTGCAGCTTAAAGCCCATATCAAGCATTTTATTTGAAATTTCGTCACATCGTCTCTTTCGTTCCACAAAGGCTATCGTAAGTGAAACAGGGCGATCAATTCAATGGAATTTTCTTGTTGCATCCCCTCACCCTGATCACCTCCATAGCTGGTTTATCTACTTCCAAGTCAACAGCCTCTGCCCTCTGCAATGTTCAGCTTAAAATGCTGAGCTCACAGGGACCTGTGGTCTGTTTGAAATTGGCCATCAGCCTGTTCGAGTTGCGGTCAGTGGAATGGCTCTTGGACACTTGGAAGAGGTGGATTTTGCATAGGACTGTTTACTAAATACGCTATTTTCCCTTCATCCTCAACTTTAGCTACGATTCTCCAAATTCCTCTTCGACGGCATCCTCGTTCGTATACATCTGCTCCAGAACTGTAATCACTCCCTGCTTTTAGCGATGACCACTATTTTCCCTTCCTGAATCCGATCAGAGCGATGGCGATCCCTTTTTCTGTGGTTCTTGGTGGTAAAATTCAGGCTGTTCTTCCCCTCGTGATTCTGATCCCTCTCCGTTTTCTGCTTTTTCTTCCACTTCTTTTTGTTCACACGTTTGTCGATTCCTCCCCAGCTTGAAGATGAGATGATCCTGGCCGCTTTAAATGGAAGTTGATGACGGCTACGGTGAAGATACAGGCTATGACAGGGTCAGCTTTTTTTTCAAAGAGGAGTAAAGGCTGAAGTAAATGGAAGCGACCTTCTACTTTCGGCTCCTACTTCACCTTATTTATCGTCCTTCCTCCTATCGTCATCTTTTACAGATCTGAGATCGTCATTGGCATCCTTTGCCTTTTTCCATAAGTTTTTTTTTTCTGCATATTAATGGCCATGACCATACTTCGCAATTTAGCAACTCTTTCTGCTCGATCTTATATCTTTGTGTATTGCAGGTTCTGCAAGCTCATTGCTCCCCTTCAACTGACGGTCCATCTACTGAAAGACCTGAGAATAAATCATCCTTATAGTCCTCTATTCCACCAACTAGTGTATGGAACGTTACTCTAGTAAATAAGTCATCAGAAGTAGCCTCTGGACTGGCTTCTACTGCTTCAGTCCACAACCCATCACCTAATAGATCCCTAGCTGGATTGGGAGCTGTAAAACTAGTATCCCCTACATTTGAAGAAACATCTGTGCTGCCCTTAGCATCACCTAACAAAACTGGCTCTCTTGTGTCAATTAAATCAGGCACATCATGTACCAGAGAACGCTGTGGAACATCCTTAACATGCTCTGAGCCTTCTGAGTCATTGCTAATAGGACCATTCCCCACTGCTTTAAGCAAATTGAAAACCTTCTTCGCTTTTTCACGTAAAGATGTTTGTGGAGACTCAAGACACTCCTGAATTGCAGCAGCATCCTCTTCAAACCTTCGTGCCACCAATTCAAAAACTCTTCATCCCGCTGGCGCAGGATTGCTTCCAACACACATAAAGCTTTGAATCTCACCTGCCAAGCATGTGAGTGTAGTTTTGAGTCCAACACATAGCCAAGGTTATTTGGATCAAGCTTAAGAGCACTTGCTAAAAATGCTTGGAAAAGTTATGCCATTTGCTAATAGACCTTGCTCGTGCATTTTTTTTTTGGAAAAGTTTAAAAGTCTGATCACTTTCTCTTTGTTCAGCATATGCCTAGAGAAGTGCATTCCACGAGACTAAGTTTGGCTGAACACCCTCCAATTCCATCAGTTGAAAAAGATTCAGAGCATCCTCACAAAGCCCAGATTTAGCATTGCCAAGGATACCCAGAGATTAGGGCACTCCAAGAGACAACATTTGGTATTGCTAGCTTATCAAACACTTCTTGCGAATGCACCACACTTAGCATACATGCTTACTAATCCATTGCCTAGCACAATATCATGAGTTTCCATTAGCCCCAACCTCCGGATCTCAGCATGTCAAACAAGTTCCAAAACAGTATGAACCTTTAGTACCCTTCGCTTAATACCAAAAAGATCCACTTATTCCATATGTAAAAGTCTTATTTGCAGACTATAATATAGTTAAAACCCATGTCCAATGGCTGACAACATCTAGACAAACACCCTCTAATTACATGTGATGATAAAAAGGAAGTGCCTTGACAAACGATCCATGTTCAGCATAACCTTTTTGGTGGATTCCACATCTCGGATGCACAGCAGTTCGACATCCACCCCCTCTAATCTTGCGCATCCTCCGGATGGGCCAACTACCCATGATCGTTATCATCAAGATCCACAAACATATCAATCTCTTCATTATGCATTTCCGGTATATCAACAAAATTATCTATCATATCATCTGTCTCTTCCATTGGAGTTTCTTCTCGTTGCTCTTCTCTTGCAAATTCTTCCAATGCATAATCTTCATTATCTCTTTTCTTGAAAATCTTGATTCTTTTTCCAGCAATAGGCACTCTAAGCACTGTCCCATCCAATTCTGTCAACTCATATGTTGCATTATCAAAGACATGTCTGACTATGTACGGCCCAAACCATCTTTTTACCATCTTTCAAAGTGCAGTATGCTGATTTTCAAGGCTGCTATCAAAGACTAATACCCAATCTCCCTCTTCTATTTCTCTAGGCCGCAAGCGATGCCTGCTATCAAACCTGTCCTTATTTCTTAGTCTAGCAACCTTCAACCTATCAATAGCTAGCTGAATATCCTCTGGTCTTCTCTCCAACTGTCGAATCCGAAGAGCTAAGAGCTCCTCTCTCATCAAATCCTCCTGCCAAGGTAAAACTGACCAAGTCAAAGCACAAGTCTCAGTCGGCATAACTGGTTTCTGACCATACATCAACTCTGCAGGCATATATCCTGTGGTAACACTGTGAGTCGTACGATCAGCCCACAAAGCAAATGGTAGAAGTCTCGGCCATTCTCCAATCCGTCCTCTGCATGCTTTGGCTAATGCTTTCACTATCGGCGGATGCCCTCTTTCACTCTTCCCATTTCCCTCTGGATTATATACTGTAGTTAGAGCCAACTTGATTCCTAGCTGAGAGAAAAACTCCCTAGCTTCATCTGCATCCAATTCACCGCGATCCGCAGTGATCTTACCCACACAACCATACCTGCAGAAAATTTCCTCCAATAAGAACTTACACACTGCACTAGTGGTCTTCGTTCTCAAAGATCTTCCCTCAACATGATTAGTAAGATCCTCTCTAGCCAAAACAATATACCTCATCTACCATAGACCCATATGCATAGTAACCAAATCAACTACCCACTTATAATGAATGCATAGCGGATAGGTCGGATGAAGCTCATCTCGATGACGCACTACCGAATACATCTGGCAATCTCTGCAAGTCCCAACAAAGTGAGAAACATCTCTATACATGCCTTTCAACCAATATTTCTCCTTGATTTTCTCATAAGTAGCCCACACTCCTCTATGACTAGCCCAAGGACTCTCATGAAATTCCCTCATCACCTGTAACTGTGTCTCTCTATCGCAGACAACCCGCAAAGGTAATCCGCCTCTTTTCTTCGGATGCTTCCAAAGAAATCCGTCCTTGAGAAAATAACCATAGGCTTTCCTTCTGATCTTCTTAAACTCTTCATCTTTCCATTCATCTCTTTTGCTTAGTGTACTAACATACTTGCCAATCTGCAACCAATCTCCAACATAGAGTTCTTCTATGAAAGCCACAATATCATAGACGTGACAAACATGATCAACCATAGTGGCTGAAATTTCTGCAAGTAGAGTCTCCTCATCATCATATCTGGCTCTAGACAACATATCTGCCACTGGATTATCCTTCCCTGCTATGTGTTTAAATTTCGGATTTAATGACTTTATGTATGCAATCCATCTCAGCATAGCTATATCCGGAGTAGAGCAACTCGTGATCATACCAATCAATGGCAAGCAATCTGTCTCTACCACAACTGAAGCTCCAATAAAGTACTCCTTATCACATTTGAGAGCCATAACAATCCCCAATAACTCCCTCTTAATTTGCAAATATCTCCTCTGTCTCTCGTTTAGGACTTTCGCCCCAAACCGAATAGCATATCTATTTCCATCTGCATCATCTTGACCCACAGCCCAACCTATGCCAATTGGACTAGTGTCAGCTGTCAATACAATAGGCTTCCCACAATTATAATCTGCTTTCCTGAGAGTAGGAGCATTCTACAATAACTTCTTCAATTTCCGCATGGCTCTAGTGTGGCTCTCATCCCAATAGAATTTCTGCCCCTTTCCGTACCTCTTAAGTGGTAGAACAATACTCCGCAATCTTGCCTATAGCATCCACCTTATCAGGTGAGGGTTTCCTGCCATAATACCCACACATATGTCCAACAATGACAACCTCATTCACTCCAAAAATAGATTTTTGCCCTGAAAGTGTCAAGTTCACTTCTTCTAACCTGGCCAAAATATTCTCACATGCTGAAATATGATCAGCCACAAAGTATCTGCATCCCTGCTCATTTAGACTCTCATTCTTCTCTTCTTCTGCACACCCCTTAATGGGCACATCATCCAAGAAAGGCATAGTAAGGTGAGGTATGTAATCTCGAAGGACCTTATGCATGGCATTCATCATATGCGCAATAGAATTAGTGGCACCTTGAGGCAAGGTACACATCCTGACAAGCCCAATAGAAGTTCTCATGGTGGTTATGTCCCTGCTTTCCAAAGCCAGCTGAAACTGATCATATCCTGAATACAAATCACCTAAAGAATAGATGGCACATCCAGCAAATGCTTCTGCAAACTCATCCACAACTGGACCTATACCAACATTCCTGATAGTAACTCTGTTCACTGGCTGCATGTCGTGAATGAATCGGAGAGTACCATTCTTCTTTGGAACTGTAAACCACCTGTTTGAGTATGGTGCAGATGAAGGCTCAAGAATTCCCATCCTGATTTTCTCATTCAATAAATCAATCAGCTTTGGCAGGTGTGCTTTAGGCACTGGAATAGGTCGGAGATTCCATGGAATATGAGGAATAGTAAAAATGACCATAGGAGCAATAATATCAGGATTCACACATCCAATCTCATGCAGGAAAAAAGCAAATCCCCTTCCATGTCGCTCAAGCATCTCCTGAAAGCATTGCTTCTCTGTGGGTAACAAAAAATCACCATTTTCAATTTTCAATTCAGCAAGAGTCTCTGCTAAAAATTTATGACCAATATGCTCCGGATTCCTCAAAATTGGCTGTTTAGCAGCCCTCTCTATTTGCTGATCACTGTCAGGTGGAAGCGGTGTCGAAGGGTTTTCGAAAGCAAAGTCGCGTCTTCAGAAGACCTTGATAATTTTCAAGATGGAAGATCAAACAAATGAATAAGCAAGATGTAAGGATTTGTGTCCACGAGACCTCGTCTTTACAGCAATGATAAGACTAAACGCAGGTTTTCAGCTGAGCATAGAATTCATCCTTCAATATTGAAACATTTAATACAAATCTGTTTATCAACTTCCAACAGAAGTATTAGTATTATCCTTTCAGAAGTAGCTCCTTTCCAAGATCAAGAGGGTTGAACACGGAATGATCAAGATCCATATATTATTTTACATTCTCCATAAGCCGACAAACTGGTTTGTGGCATTGTATAGCACATTTTTCTCTTTCATGTTAATATTTTCACCATATGAACAATAACATACATAAATCAAGCTTTCCCGCCATCTACCATGGAAGATCATTTAGTCCTGTAAATTCTGTTGCATTAAAGAAGGTGTCATCAAGGAAAAAGCCTCCACACGGCTGTCAAAGGAGCAGCAAGTTCATAACAGTTGACGTTTGAGAGATTTCAAGAGGCTGATGGCATCGGCAAGTTCAGAGTGAGGCAATCAGAAAGTGAGCTGCAATCAAAGTAGTAGAACTTCCTTCGTTCGATCCCCAAAAGCAACCTTTATAGCATAACAAATGTGGAGACAATCCTCGTTGCTGCTGAAGTCTGATCTTCACAACTTCAAAAGGAGTCACAATCACAAGGGCCTCCAGGACACCTGCACCATATCCCGCAGTCAATCTGCCAATATGGCTAATCTTTCCGGTCTCAGGATCCTTGAATGCTATCTGCAGAGCTGCATTTGATCCCATCCGCAGAGTATACTTCAGGATTAAGTGTGTTGCAAATGGAGTGAGACCCTTCCATAAAGCTCCTTCTTGCTGGACAATTGACTTTCCACAGTGCAAGATTCCCTTATAATGACCACCTCTGTCTAACTGAAGTCGTGTCTTAATGACATCTATTGGCTGCAGACAGCTCTCTCATGAGATCCTCCTGCACCTGCGTCCAGTTAGCATAGAACTCCTCGTATTTCTCATCATGCGGACCGACCAAAGGAGCCATGGCTTTGTTACGAACTTGCTAACTTACCTTGAGAGTCACGGGGAGATTTCAACTAGCGGAGGAGACAAGCAAAGAACATGCTTCCAGGGCCGGCGGAAGGGGAAGGAACCAGACTACAGATGAGAAGCTTGATGGACAAGAAGAAAACAATAAGCTTGACTCTCTAGATAGTGTGTTGAAACGCCGAGTAAATGAGTTATCAGAAAACCTTCCCAGTTCTTTGACACATAATCCCAGTTTTTTCTTTAACCATTCCCATGCTGTATCTCGACCAGCAAGACCAACACCCGAGAAAACAAAAATTGTATCTTGGTTTCGAACCTCTAGTGAAATTGCAAAGTCGAGAGCTTCTTTGACCATAGCAGGGTCTGGAGATGCAGCAAGCTTCCCGAATATTCGAGATTTTTCCTGACTGAGATCTGATTCCCTGTAAATTCTCAACAGTGAGTCATAACCAGACTTGTCAGATGACGAGAAGAACTTGCGCTATCAAACAAATCTGTTATGCAGGCCGCATCTGTCAGGTTCGCCAAACATCGATTTTCCCCAGAGCTTTGTTTCTCCCCTTTTTCTCCAATTCCATGTAAAACTCCTCCCTGTCTCCGCTCCAGAGTCCGTTCATTAACGCCTTCCACTTCGTTGGCAGCTCGTTTTCGTTCCAATCCTCTGCTTCAGCTCCTTTGTGATGACGTAATCAAAGTCTCCGAGCTCTATCTCCATCAGTTTGTTGAACTTCCTCATCCTCCTTGTCTCCTTCTTCGCTCTCGCGCTTCCTCTGATTCTCAAAGCCCGACTAGTTGTAACATATGTCATGAGGATCATGCCCCACCCCTTCTCGTCGACTCCTAAAACATTCCCCCCCTCTCCCCTCTGTTTCTGCCTTTTCCTCCCTCCCAAAATACCTCTTTTCTTTTCAAAATAGCTCCCCTTCTTTTCTTCATTTGTATCCTCTGTTCCCCTTTTTTCCCTCCTTTTTTAGCTTTTCAAAAATTCCCTCTTTTTCCTCTTTCTTTCGTGTTTTCTTTTCCCCTTTTTTTTTTTCTCTCAAATTAGCTTCCCTCTAGAATCAGAAAAGCACCAAGGAAGAGTAGGCCCAAAGTAGCCGCGAGCTGTAATGCCAAAGAACCTCAATCGAAAGTGTTCCCACTCGGAAGAAAAGCACAATTTCAGCATCACATGTGTGTGTAAGCATATTGAATGCATGTCAAAGGTTCAAACTTTTCTGTTCTGTAAAATCCACTCAGCTGAGTACATGAACAATAGTGCTAATGAATTTTGGCAAGCAGTGGTTCCATGATCAAGGACAACACATGAGCCTCATGTTCATCTGAAAATTCACTGGTCTTCTTAAACTCCCTTGTTGATACCATTTGCATCTTCAGCATAAGCAAACAACTTGTGAAGCTCGGAAAAACCATACTCATTGCAGATCTAGAACCCGTTCTCCTTCTAATTTGATTATACCAAATATCAGATTCAATCCCAAACAGCGCTTGACTCTTCTGTAAAATTGAACATGAACCAACTGAAAGAAAAATGTTCAAGCAAAGCAAAGCACAACGTCTACGTCAAAGTATGTACAAAGTAACAAATCTCATGTACAACTTTTGGGTGGTTTTCACACCTCGAATGCGCAGCAATACGACAGCGGTACAGCTACCGACTTCACCTTCTTATCCACAGTTTTGTATTTCGTGTTAACCCTAGCTTCATTATGCTCTTCTGCATTACTCAAATCTTGCTGTAAATCAGCAATTCTGCACTCCAATGGCTGAATATCCTCAGCCCTTTGCTCTATGGACTGCATAGAAACAACCCTAAACTCTGGATGCTGAAATATTTCAGCAGAGTAAACTCTGTTGGCTGAAAGTTTTTAGCCCTCTGTGTCTCTGAAAGCTGATCATAACCAGCTGGAAACTCTGTTTGTTGAATTTCTTCAGCACTCAACACTTTTTGCTGAGCCACCTCAGCCTCTGACTCAATCTGTGACACAAAATCTGCAATTTCATGAAACATGTCCAGGGATTGCACTAATACATTACTGTGACAACTCTGCATATCAGTTTTCAGCATATCTCCCATCTCTGTCATCGTATCTGCACAAATCACACTGTCATATATCCCATCTATGTGCTCATGTCAAGAATCGCGTGGTGGAGGGGGTTGCTCAAGATGCTACGCCGAACACACACAGAATGCACAAAGAGAAGCTCACTCAAGAGACAAGAAGAGAGATGGAGGCCAAAACGTTTTCTTACTGGTTTCTTATTCTTCTTCCACACTCTTTACAAAGTACACAAAGTATAGATAAGATACAACATAAAAGGAAAGTGGCCTACTAAGTCAAACAATGCATAACCGACTACACTAGTCGACTGGCGCTATAACTATGCCAGTTGTAAATAGGTGTAACAACCTGAATATAATAAGTAATGAGTCAGTGGCCATGTGAGAGTCATAATGACCACCGACGTGCTAAGTGTACACGTGTGGACCCATTTAACCAGGCGGTCCATTATCAATGTCCGCATGTGTTGAGCTTGTCATCTCAACACTCCCCCTCAAGCTCAACTGCATCTCTGCAACTCCAAGTAAGCTTTGAAACTTTTGAAGCTTCTCTGTACCCAATGCCTTCGTGAAGATGTCAGCTATCTGATCCTGTGTGCTGACATACACCAAGTCAATCTCACCTGCTAGTACCTTCTCTCTCACAAATTGGTAGTGTACCTCAATATGTTTTGTCCTGGCATGGAACACAGGGTTCCTAGCCAACTGTATACTGCTCATGTTGTCACAATAAATGACAACTGGACCTTCCACCTGTACATCCAAATCAACCAATAGCTTTTGCAACCATACTACCTCACATGCTGCAATAGCAGCACCTCTATACTCAGCCTCTGTACTCGAGAAAGCAACTATAGATTGCTTTTTGCTGCTCCATGTAACTGCTATACTACCAAGAGAGAACATGTATCAGCTGTCATACCATGAACTGCAGTTGTGGGAGTTCTGTTCATAATATAAACAGCAGTATGAACAGTCTCAGACCAAAAATGCTTAGGCATATTCTTTTCAGCCATCAAGGCGCATGCAACTTCTGCAATATGCATGTTTTTCCTTTCTGCAACCCCATTTTGCTGTGGGGTATACCTGCATGTGATCTGTCTCTTTATCCCATGAGACCTCAGAAAATCACTGAACTCATTGGAGAGATACTCTCCCCCTCCATCTGACCTCAAGCACTTTACTTTCAAGCCTGTTTCTCTTTCAACTGCAGCCTTGAAAGTTCTAAAGTGCTCAAAAGCTTCATTCTTTTCCTTCATAAAATATACCCACAGCTTTCTAGAACAATCATCAATGAATGTGACAAAGTATGAACTGCCTCCAAGAGATACATTTTGTGCAGGCCCCCAAACGTCTGTATGCACAACATCAAGAATATTTCTGCTTACATCTGTGTCATGTGAAAAGGATTGTCTTGCCTGCTTACCAAACTGGCATGCTTCACATACCTTCTGAAATTCTGCAACTTTAAAAGTAGGCAAACCTGTAACCAACCCTTTGGACTTCATTAATTTCAGCCTTTGTACATTTGCATGTCCAATGCGTTTGTGCCAAATTTCAATGTCTGCAACAACATCTTTTCCTTTGGCATACATAGCAGCATTCATAGTAGGAATTCTAGCATCTAGAGTGAACATACGTCCAACTCTACTTCCCTTTGCTACCAACCTGCACTTGTCATTGAAGTCTTCTACAAAGCAGCCCTTTGCATTAAATCTGACTTGCAGCCCTTGCTCTACCATTTGACCGACTGACACCAAGTTCTTTGTAATAGATGGCACATGCAATACATCTGAAAGACTCTTTGTCTTACCATCATGCAAGGACAAGGGAACTTTTCCAATGTGTGAAATTGGGTGGCATGAGTCATCACTCGTCTGCACATAACCTGCATTCTGCAAATCCTGCATCTCTCCAAACCATTCTGCATGGCTTGTCATATGATTGGATGCACCTGAATCAACATACCAAACATCTTCATGTGTTCCCTTTCCTGTAACAGCATTCAGCATATGCTGCATAACGAACAAACGTTCATTTTTGTCTTCATTCTGTCGTGAAGACGATGCATAGTTTCCTTGCTACAACTTACCACTGCGGATATCATCTTTCTTAGCATAACATTGGGCTGCAATATGACCTATTTTGCCATAGTAGTGGCACACAATACCAGAGTTGTTAGAGCCTCTGTTCTGCCATCCACCTCTTCCTCTAAAGCTCCCCCTACCTCTAAAGTTACCACGACCTCCTGAAACTTGCATATCGCCAAATTGCTGATTCAATCTATTTTGCTGGTTGTCACTACCACGTCCGGTACCACAGCCTCTTGAAGAGAACCTACCACGTCTCCTTCCAGAACTGGAGTACAAAGCTTGGACCTGTTCACCACTTCCTTAGATGTCTCACTCTGCATGTTGATCTCTTCAGTGATCATAAGGGAGACCAATTCATCGAAATCTGGAAATGGCTTTCTGACATATACGGAAGTTACAAAAGACTTCCAAGCCTTTTCATTGTTAAGTCCACCCAAGGTAGACGACACCAAATCATCATCATTGGGCATTGCATCAATCGCTGCCAATGCATCTGCAATGCTTCTTACTTTCAGTGCATACTCATTGATAGACATCTTCCCTTTCTTCAATGTATTCAACTCTTGCTTGAGTTGAATCTTTTGTGCCTTTGTATTTACAGAAAACATACTTTCAAGTATGGTCCAAGCTGCATATGCATTCTCTGCATTTCTAATGTATCCCAGCATATTATTGTCAATTACTGCAGACAACCAATACATGACCTTCTTGTCTTTTGCATTCCATTCCTTTCGTGCCTTTGTCTCTTCTGCAGTTGGAGGATCACTCACCTCCGGCTCCTTTTCTTCACCTGAAACGAACTCAATAGAGGCCTTTTCCAATAAGGAAGTTCGTGACACGAAACTTCCATGATGGGTAGTTGTTCTTGTCGAGCTTCTCAATGATGGGGCTTCCACTATTCTTTGCCATTATCACAAAACTAATAGCAACCAGCAAGCAAATCTTCTGCAACCCTTGACCTGTAGTGCACAGCAGTACACCAGACAGCCTTTTTCACTGTCTGCTCAACAATACATGCAATCTGCAACCAGTTTGCAGATAAGCCTTGTGTTTACTCACTGGTAAACACCTTTGAACTTACAGACCTGAAATCTGTAACCTGCGCACCCACGTTCGGTCAATACAGTCGAAGTCACAGTGTACCCCGAAACTGCTATCCGCAACCTTGCGGCTCTAAAACGGGCCCGAAACGGCCTCAAATGCCCAAAATAACTGCAGGCAAGCCCTAAAGGGCTTATCTGTAGAATATACAGCGCTCTTCGCGCACACCAAATCTCACTGCAATCTGAGATTTTTGCTCTGCCTTGCTTTCGGTGCCTCCACAGGCACTATCCAAGAGAAGGAGTGGAAGAATGGGAGAGATTCTTACCCGTAGCTTGCTTGCTCAAACCTTGCTTCTTCTCCTTCACTTCAACCTTCGAAATCAGCCTCTCTCAATGGCGTGGCTCTGATACCATGTCAAGAATCGCGTGGTGGAGGGGGTTGCTCAAGATCCTGCGCCGAACACACACAGAATGCACAAAGAAAAGCTCACTCAAGAGACAAGAAGAGAGATGGAGGCCAAAACGTTTTCTTTCTGGTTTCTTCTTCTTCTTCCACACTCTTTACAATGTACACAAAGTATAGATAAGATACAACATAAAAGGAAAGTGTCCTACTAAGTCAAACAATGCATAACCGACTACACTAGTCGACTGACGCTATAACTATGCCAGCTGTAAATAGGTGTAACAACCTGAATATAATAAGTAATGAGTCAGTGGCCATGTGAGAGTTATAATGACCACCGACGTGCTAAGTGTAGATGTGTGGACCCATTTAACCAGGCGGTCCATCATCAATGTCCGCATGTGTTGGGCTTGTCATCTCAACAGCTCATCATCCTCTAAAATTCCTGCATTTTTCAAATTTTTCTCCTTCTTGCATATGCACTGCCTGGCAGCTCTAGGCAACCTTGAAAACTTCTGATAGCTCATCGAACTGTTTGCTGAAATCCCAACAAAACTGGAGAAGAAAACACTGCTGCCAGGAGGCGAGAACTCCAATCTCCTCTGCTCTGTACCACCGTCGTCTCACGAAACAGCGGTACCTAATGAAAACCCGAATCCCTCACAGTGGGCAAAGGTGCATCTCTGAGAGTATCCCTATTTCTAACATGGTTCACACACAGAGTCATAAACTAAACTGCTCTCATGCCATCTTTACTGCGAATCCGTGCATAAGCAGATCCATCATCCATTACCTTTGTTTCCATGCGCATCTCTGTGATGAATGGCTATCCGAGAATTATAGGATAAGAGCATGAATCCTGCACGAAGAAATGAAAATCCTCCTCTACATCACCAATAGAAACCTTGACACTGGGACAGGCAGCATACAAATCACCTGCAGTGTTATTGGCGGCTCTCATACGCCACCCATGCTCTACATCCATAGGCCATCTGTTACTCTCATAAACTCCACGAACTATGAGATTAATCTCTGAACCATGATCCACCAATGCAACATAAGGCACCTGTTTCTCTCCAATCTTTACCATCGTCTCTGTAGTTGCCCTAGCCCAATGACTCCGTGAAAAGTGACTACGCGGTATCAAGACAGGCTCATCAGTTTCAGCATAATGCATAGGCTGAACCCTCTTCTCTACCTACGGAAAAATAGAAGCATTCTCAACCATAACCTCATGCTCACCCTCATCCAACTCTCCAATCAAAACTCCCTGTGTATCAGTGGTAGGCAATGCATGTCTTTTCCTCTTCAGGACCTCCTGAAACTGATCCTGAAACTCTCTTTTCGAGATGCCCAAAACCTCAGAAATAGTGAAAGTCACCTCACTGCCATGTATCTTGTCATTAAATATTTTCTTCATATTTGTAGATGTCTCAATATCGGACATCAATCTAAACCCTGGCTGCTTTCTCTCTCTAGGCTCTTGCCTCTTTTCTCTCTTTTGAGCATCTTCCATCTGTCGTTCTGGCCCTGGTCTCAAAGATGGTCCTGCAGTAGGTGGAGTAACAAACTCACCCCCTCTAGTCTTCTTAGCTGCACTTGGATTTTCTTCATCCCTCTTACGCTTCTCCTCAACAAGTACATCTGCTCCATGAGACTTAGCCAAATAAGCATAAATAGAGTACCTGTCAACAGGTGAATCCCAACCTGTCTCTGATCTGATGCTAGAGCCTGCACTAGTCAAAACAATTTGCTGAATTTTTCCCTTGTTTGCAGTCTCCATAGCATAAGTCCATAGTGTTGACTGAGTTTCTGATCCCTTCTCAATGTGGACTCCATATGCAGAAGCATCACCTCTAGCTGTCACATAAGAAGTACGTGCAGCCATGTCATCCACTAACTTCTTCATTCCACCTTTACCAAAGTTGGTAGCAAGTGGAGCTCCTATCTGCCTTGTAGCTCTCACATTTTACAGGCAGCAGGAGCTAGTTCAAGCGCTGATCACTGCAACATGCTCTGGCTGCTGTTGCTGCCTATGTCATGGCCATCTTAACCGTTGATTGAATACGTCTATCATTTTCTTAACATGATAGTAACAGGAGTGCCCAACTTACAATCTTTGTATAGGAAACGAGGAAGGAATATAAAGCACTGTAGGTCATACTAGAGGTGTGGCTACTAAATTTGAACCAGAGAAACTAGCAAACAATCCATGGAGCGACTGAACATGCAAGTTTAAATGGTTAAAGAACCTTTATTGCAGCAGCAACCTCAAACACTGACTGCAATCTAGTATTGGAAGGGAGCATCGACATCATTATCTTACACACTTGGCAATATGGCCGTTCATGATTCCGACAATCATAGCCAGTTCGTGCGCGACCTAGTGAGCATCGTAACAGAAGGGTTGCGGGCGGTGGGGGCAGGTGACGAAGATATGGCGCGAGTGGAGGAGTCTGTGCAGAGCATGTCGCAGAGGCTGCCCGATCCGGCAGCAATAGCCAAGAGGAGCAACTCACCCTCTTCTCTAGTTTTTGGATATAGAGGCCCAATTCAACAGACCCTGTCAACTACGGCATCTTCTACACCACTGTGGAAGCCTGCTACACGCCCAATGGCAAGACCGATCCTCCATACACCACCGTCTCCGTATCGAGATGGTTCAGTAGATCAGTGCAAGAATAGAATTATAGTACGAAAGGAGAATTAGGATAGCTTTGCGGCGTTGAAGGAAAGAAGGGAGATTATATAAAAGAGAGGGAACTTGGAATTAGTATCCATTGGCGGGAATTAGAGGGTAGGTAGGGAATTAGGGGGTAGGTAGGTAGTGGAAGTGCCACATAAAAGTTACCAAAAGTAGTGCCTCACACTTGCACTTTGACTTTGCTTCAACCCTCTTTGATTTTCTTCAACTTAATCCTTCACAAAATACTATTAACATCAAGTTAAGAAATGTAATTAGAACCCTAGTTTTATTCTCAAATCTACATTTTACCATTGGATGTAATATAGCGCGAAGATATTTTGTAAAGTTCAATCATCACTTAAACTACTGAAACTCTTTTATAAACTAGTATTTTATATCTATTACATATAGATATGTTAAATTCTTTCATGAAAAAAAAAAACTTACAGCAAAGGATTTATAAATTATGGAAATCCCCATGAGCTTGCCATATCAAACCTTAAGGGTGTGTATCCATAATGATATAGTAGAAATAACACCCACATTTGGATTGAACTACCAGCAACCAAATCCATCCTTACATTTATCTCTAGAATGACACACACAACATAGTAAATGACCAAGGGAAGCAACTATTTAGTCTAAATCCTATAAATGACCCAATATGCTAAATTTATGAGTCATGGCATTAAGCCCACAATAGAGCTCAATATTGTTCAAAATTTAAATGATAGCTCGATGGGACTAGATGGGCTTTCTAGGATAGCCCAAGTAGCCTCAAGCAAGCTACCAAGTTAGTGTTAACAAATACTATTGATAACATGACTTCAGAAAAATGCTATGAATGTGAGTCATAACATTACAAGAACCATAATCATGTTATTTTTAAGTCGTTGATGACTACTACCATGTCTTTGAGCAAGAGATAGCATGCCACATTATAGTACTGCATAATTTTCCATATGGATATATTGAGTGTTTTGGCCTATGCTCATTTTAGTTGGATTACTTTATGCTTTTCCTACTTTGTGAGCAACATAGATTTATAGCATCTTACTTTTTTATCTTGATAGTGTTCTACTTCAAAGCTATTCATGGCATGTAGGTATAGCATTCACCATAGATACATGCTACAAACAATGCACACCACTTCAAGCTTCTTCATATGACATATGCCAATGTTTTTGTCACTACAACAGAAACGAGGCATAGACGCACATGTTAGACACGCAAAGTCAGGTGCGTCTATCACAGCGTCTATAAGTGTGTGTAAACGTTCATGTAAATAGACGCGAATTTTGCATCTATATATCTGCGCAAATAGACGCTAATATAGACGCGCCAGCAGACGCACAATTATTTAACCACCTAAAATTAGCAATTCACATAATTAAAAAACCAAAGTTAATAATTATTTAACCACCTGAAATTGATTCTTGAGCATGCACATGTGCGTATGATAAAAACCATAGAATTAAGAATATACATTGAATCATTGAATTAAAAAAATAGAGTTAATAATTACTTTTTCATTGCTCTCTAATGAATGATAGTTTCTCCAGTTGACAAGCCTGATATAAGTAACTAGCGGCAAGTGACAGAAACCTTACAATTAGTAGCAAGCATTGCAATATGTATCTCGTAATTTCACTGCGTACTTGAAGATGATAAAAGATACTTCCTTTTTATTATGGAAAATTCAATTTAGCTTTAAAATTGACTATTGATTCTTGAGTATGCACGTGTGCGCATGATAAAAACCATAGAATTAGGAATACACATTGAATCAATAAGCAAATTAAGTATGTTACAGTGAATGATCCATCTCATCTTCAATGAGATCAGCCCTTGCTAAACTATCTACTTCTAGGTTTATGTTACCAAGAGGTAACGAAACAAATAAGTCTATCCCACTATCAGATGTGTTGCTATATTGCTCAATAACTTCATCAATATCATCGACAATCACATTATTGTCTTCTTCTATATTTCCTTGAATATCCTCGCGAGGTTCATCTTGTGATTGCACTAACCAACCCTCAGCCATGCTTCCCTCAGGCCGTGCTTTTTGCCTCACAAAATCTTTCAAGGTTTTCATGAAGCGCTCAAGAAAAAACATCCACCTTACGTGAACTGCCCCACAAAGTGCGATCTCATCAATCAAATGTATGAGTAAATGCAATTGAGTAGTTAAAATGGATCAAGGAAAAATTTCCTCCACCAAACAAACCACCTCAATAGATAATACTCGAGCATCTTGCAATGTGTTTGGATCAATTTCCTTTGAGCTCATGTATCTGTCAAGATGTATGATGTGCTTGTTTATTTTTGTGTAGAAATTCAAAGATATATAATGAAAGAATACAATGTATACACACCTCACAAGCTCTCCCATCTTGTAAATGATATCACGTACATCTTTGGATACACAATGGGATATGCTAGTAGGAAGTACGAACTGAATGTAAATAATATTCATAGATCATATGATTAGTTGAGGAAAAAGTCATCATACCCCAAAGTTTACACATAGTTACTCCACTACTTACTATATTCATGGTTAGAGATACCCTTACTTGAATCATTTTGTGCCAATCGTGGGACTTCAAACCAGATAGTTTCTCCACACCTTATTTCTTTTTCTTTATGAAGGCTCCCTTGAGACATCTCATACATCCTGTGGGTGTTTGAAAGTTATATATTTGTTCCTTCACTATTTTATCCTTCTTTGACAACATCCAAGGTGCATGGGGTAGCTCAATCTTTCCTCTGGGTCCAATGCGTGGCCAACCTCATCTCATACGACCAATGTTACGTAAATCCTCCCTTACATTAACTGTATCACGAGCCCCTATCAAGTGATCCCATAATATAGATACAACATTTTTGAATATGTGCATGGGGTCCAACAGGTGATTGATCTTGAGTTCAGTCGAGTAGGGAAGACGAAAAAATATAGAGAACCTAACAAACAAACAATATATTATGTAAACAATTCATCATGCTAAATACTTTAAAGTCAATCGAGAGAAATGCACTTCTTACTGACTCATGCCAAGTGGAGGGTAGCTGTCGACATTAATCCATCTCTCCTTCCAATCTCGAATGGTTAGAGATTGTGGAGTCATTCCATTAATAGGGAGAACATATTTGGGATGGTCAATAGGAAGAAATCGATGATGATTGTCGTAGATAACCTTCTTTAAACTTGCTGGCCTAGAGGAAACTAGAGAGGGACTGCAAATAGAACATGCATGATATCCTGACGTGGTTAAACCTGAAAAAACAAGTGAATTAATAAAATGCAATTGATTCAAGTCTTGAATTTCAAATATAGAGTTATATACATGTACCTGAACACTCTCCGTATCCTGGAAAGTCGTGCATGGTCCACAACAACATGGCCTTCAATGTGTAATCTCTAGAGGATGCAGATGCACTTGTATCTTGCACCTCAATGCCTTCCCATAACATTTCTAACTCTTCAATCACAGGCTTTAAGTAAATGTCCATGTTTTTTTACCTTGTGCTTTCCAGGAATCAGAAGGGACAACATCACATGTTCCTTTTTAATTGCCATGGATGGAGGAATATTATAGTTCACCAATACCACTGGCCATACATTGTATGATGTGCTTTTGATGCCAAATGGATTGATTCCATCCATACCTAAACCAAATCTCAAATTTCTTGGCTCTTCTTTGAAAACGGGCCACAAATTATCTATATGTTGCCATGCTGGTGTGTCTGTAGGGATCCTCCATTTTCCATCACTTGAACGATGACTAGCATGCCATGACATGAGCTTTCCAATAGACGACAGAGTTTGTAAGTATATTTTGATTTCTAGTTTTTTTAAATTTATATTTCTTTCAATTCTTTATATATTTTAGTCTAATATATTGTGACTCATAATTGTTTGTATATCTCTAAATGTTTTGCAGACTACCATCGTTGGTAGGACACCTACTCCTAGAGAGGTAGGTTACCATCGAGGCCATAACCGCGCAACGACATGGCTTCACTTTTATGAGGAGGGTCTCATCATTGAGGACCAATACAACCGGGCCATGAGGATTCGACAGCCAGAGGAGGTATGTTTTTCTTACTTTCCTATTAAAAGTATAGCTAATTATAACTTTTTCTCCACCTTGTCTATGTAAGCAACCTTGATCTTTTGTGTGTGTAGGCGAACCCGGATGTGGAGCATAGCGAGGAGGGGGATAGCGACGCTAGTAGCCATGGTGGTACTAGCGAAGATGTTTCCTCTTCAGATTTTCCCGTTCTGTTTTGCGCATCTATCCACGCGTCTAAATTGCAGATAATTCGCGTTTATACGCGCGCCTATAATGCAGACTACACGCGCTTCATAATTCAAATTTAAAAAAGAAATTAAATATCTTTTTTTAAAAAAAGACATTTTTTGTTTTCCGTTCGTGTCTACCAGTGCTTGTAAAAGCGCGTCTACTAGCGTGTCTATATGTGCGTGTATGTGCGTATATTATGCGTCTATTTGTGTGAGTAAATTCGTTGATACATGCGATTATAGACACGAAATGGTAGACGCGCAAATAGACGGGGGGTAGATGCGCCCGTAAGAATTACTCTATATTCAAAAATCGCATCTAAATGTGCGTCTATGAGGCCTTTTTGTTGTAGTGTGTGCATAATTTTCCAAGTCATATCATGCATGGAGCCCATCAAGAAATGCATGGCAAGGAGCTTGGAGAGGGGCATTCAAACCACATTTTCTAATTTATATGGATTTTCGATACTCTGGATGTGGGTACCTCTTTTCTTTTATTTTCATGGAATATGTTTTGCCAATAAGTGTGGAGGTGATAGAAAAAAAAACAAAAAAAGATCCAAGGTATGAGAAAACTACCTCAAGTCAAAACCACAGATTCAACATTTCTATGGATGACGAGTGCAAGTCCAATTCTTTAGAGGAGCAACGTTGCGTAAGTGGCTTACCTATTTATACCTTTTTTAATGGTCCTTTGCATATACATAATCTTTGAGCTAAGATCTTCAATGCAACATCTTTTGTTTTGAGCAAATACAACTTGAATGAATTGAACTAATAATGTTTTTACATTTGTTCAAAGTCATGCAATTGCTAACTATGGTGAACATGACTTTATGCTCTATTGATGGTGAATTGGTTGATGTTTCCAAAGGAGATGTGTATCTACTTTTTTAAATTAAAAATGCTCAAGTCTTTGTTCATTCAAAGAAATTTGCTCATGCTTTGGGAGGATTCCTTGCTAACCATGCCTAGTACTAGAACAATGTTGATAATAAGTCTTCCTTTTTTGGGACTTCATGCCACATTTACAATAAAATAGGGTGTAGTCTAGCAATATAATTTAGTCCTTTGGATCCTTTTAAAGAAAATGATGTAGCAATATAATTAGCCATTTGGATCATTTTAAAGGAAATGATGTGCTATTTATTACAATGACGTAAAGATAACTTGAATTTCAAATATAGAAATAGCATGTACTTGGTATCTCAACTTGTTATCTTCTTGCAAAGAGCTAACATCTCATCTAATAAATACTTCATCTAGTAGGGCTACAAGTTTAAAACTCAAAGGAATTGAGAAGAGGGATTGTAGAACCAAGTTTTGTCAATATATGACATTTTGTATATGTTTGAGGACCTCATTATTAGTGTCATCTACTAAAATCTCCACCAATTGCAATGCTAGATCATCTACAATATTACTAATTGATTTATTTTGAACAAGTAAAGGAAGTCCTTTAAATCAATGTGATCAATAAAAAAATCAACATAACAATAAATAAATTTAGAAGAAACTAGATAGAAATAGAGAAACATACATATTTTTAAGAGAGTATACAAAAGAGACAAGTGTGTGCCATGCTTTCTAGCTAGACCATTGTCATTTTGTTATGGGAAAAGGGGGAGAAATCATAGTCATGCATTCTTTATTACTGATTAGTAAAGATGAAGCAAAATGTAGAATATTAATTATGATGCCAACTAACTTGGGTTAAAATTTTAAAGCTTGAACAAGTAAGGCAAATCATTACCTAAGCATGCTAGTTTTGTATAGTAGCAATATAAGGCTCCTCCATTTACGAGTCCCCATTTGTAGCTGATATTCCATAGAGTTTTAGAGCCTTTCAAAACAATAGATCAAAATGCTTGGGGGGGGGAAAATGATAATCCTTTCAGGTGATGCCTCCTTCTTGCACCAAATGATTAGTTCAAGGCTTAGCCACGTTTCTATTAAGGTTAGCCACTTGATCTTGAGACTCACATATTCAACTAATTGCCACTAGAGCATGTTTAACTCTTCCTCAACAATCACATCTATCTCTACATTAGCATTTGTGGATGCTAGTCTTATTAATTCCATGATAGCATAAACACCTTGATGTACATCATTATCTGCTCATAAAATAACTCTCCAAGTCACCAATTAATGATGCTTTATATTATAGATTACTCCACTTGACACAAAATGCATTACATAGGGTAATCTAATCTATGTCACAATTATTACTTAGACACTTATCCAATTATCACCAAGCTATCTGAGGGTTCATGTTATTATCTTTAGTAGAGGAATTGGATGACAACATTAATTACTATAACCCACTCATGACAACAAATAAGAGTTCGGATCTAAGGCTACCTAGCATATGATGTTGTAAATCTCAATTTATGTAATTGACTAGAGTTTGTTGCATTTTTCCTAGTTTGGTTGCTATTCTTCCTAGTTATAGTGTGAACTTTCTATATAGTAAGTGGTCTAGAGTTTGTTGTGCACCCCCCTTGTCACCACGTGTCACCCCCCTCTCTCTCTCTCCCGGCGCGAAGCACCGGGAGCTAGGCATGGAGTGCCTAGTACACACACACACACACACACACACACACACACACACACACACACACACACACACACACACACACACACACACACACACACACACACACACACACACACACACACACACACACACACACACACACACACACACACACACACACACACACACAGAAAGCGTGTGTTTTCATAGCACTTCTTCACTCATGTATAAAATTAAACTCAAAATCACAAGGAAACCAAATCCATAAACATACATAGACACATCAAATTACCACATGCACAAAAATACATGTTAATGCATATCCACATCATCATTGATGCACAATCATGTTCACTAAGAACACAACAGAGATGCTACCGTAGCCTAAGCGTCAGATTTTGGTGTAGTTGCTCGTGACGTATTGCATGGCTTGGTGTTGTGAGGGGGGCCCCACTACTCGATCCAGTCCACTTGACTCCTCACTTATGGCTCTGTGCACGGCTTGGTCAAGATGGAGGGAGAGCAAGTGATCCACGAGCCCGACTTCTTTTAGCTTGCTCCAGGTTTTCAAGCATTACACACATCCACCATCACGATCCATACATCCCAGTAGCCAGGCATCCGAAAGGGTCCCCACATAGGGTAAGTGTTATTTTATCATGGACCACATAACCACTCGCCCTTAGGCAGCTGCATTTCCTTTGGCACCTGCTCCGTCGTTCCAGCCATACCAACACAGTAGCTCGAATTTGGAGACATGACCTGGCTTTGTCCACTTATTTGTATCGCTCGCTAGCATCCACGAGCTCCAGTTTCTTTGTCCTCACTGGCACCTATGAGTTTCAAATGGTCTAAACACAAAGAGATCGTAACATGGCTTTGCCCGCTTCTTTACACGCTCGCCGGCCTCTATGAGCCCTCACTTGTTTATGGTCGTAGAGGCGTACAAGTCTCGGTCCAATTCATGAACCACATTTGGCTTGGTTTCTTTTCATTCGCCCCAGGTCCACAAACAGTGACCCGATTTCTTTAGGCTCCCTCCAAGCTCAAGAGCTAACATTTTTACATTCTCTCATATCAAGAATTTTGAGAGAATGTGGGGATTCCCTTTGGTGTCATTGAATTGAGGTGCATCACGCTTAAGCAAGAGGTAACTTGCATAAGTCTACATGAAAGCATACCAATTTTGTTTAGGATTGACCTCTCCTATGGTATTACTGTTGCAAAGAGGACGATGATGTATTACACATATACATGCAAGAAATTTAGGTAGCCATCACTCAAAAATTTATTTCACTGTGCTATCGCTTTTGGGAGACGTTTGTGGATCAACAATACTTGGACACATTTGGAAAGCATATTTCTAGACAATAGGGATAATAGAGGCATCACATATATTTCTTCCTATTCCATCATTTATGCTACTATACATTGGGATGAGGATTCTCTATATGGTTGGTATGATACTTCAAACACCTACTCCAGGGCTAGTCCATATCCCAATGTCATCCAACTTTTAGGAATGATTATGCCTTGGATTATGTAGGGCATGATATGGACTACAATATGATGCTTGTGCATTATACTTGGACCATGTTGGTCATTATCAAGAGACCATGGATCGTTCACATGCCACCTCCTCAATAGGATGTCGATGCCCTCTAGGAAATACATGCACAAATTTTAGGTAGCTAACACTCATATTTTATTTCAGTGCATTATTGCATTTGGGAGCCATTGGTAGATTGGCTAGTACTTCGATGCTCTTAGGAATTGTATTCTTCAATGAATGATAATAGAGCCTCATGGCAATTCTAGCATAACTAAATACAACAAAAACATTAATACTCTTTAAGGATGAAATTCAATGTTTCCTTTGGTTCTAATCCACAACATCCAACACATTTTACTAACCTAAATGCTAATTCATGTAGTTTCATTTGAGAATAAAACCCCCAAAAAGTTGTAGCAAAGGCACATTCACTTTCTACAAGCTCGAGTACTAGCACAAGAGGCACATGCTATGGTTGCACAATAATCTCTTAATCACTTGGCATTTCTAGAAATGACATATGTTGTAAATGTGATTATAAGAAAATAAGCTCGAATGCTTGCATGGGAATGGAGGGGATAATGGTTGGCATGGAGCATTGTGGAATTGTAATATCTTGTGTTTTGTCCACGCATGTGTCTCTTTGGGTGTGAAGGGGGGGGACTCGTGGATGAAATTAAAACAAAGGTTGAATAATCTTTACAAAAGCCTTTCCTTTCTCTCCTCAACTGGAGCCGCCTCAAATTGCAATTGAAATATATGTTCCTCGTCGTTTTCATTTTTCTTATCCTCATCACCACCGTGATAGTCATCATCACCTTTGTCCTTACCTTCTCGAAACCATCAGTATCAACTTGAATTGAGAAATAGAGAATTGTGATAAACATCATCTTTATCTTATTCTCATTATACCTTTAATTCCCTATTACATAAAAGTAGGGAATCACATCCTTATAATTCCTTATGTAGGGATTTTCAAAGGAATGTGGGGAATGCTCTATATTCCCTATTATAAGATGTAGGGAATGTAGGGACTTTCAAAGGAATGTAGGGAATGCTCTATATTCCCTATTATAAGATGTAGGGAATGCAATTTCCTAGTTATAGATGGGGAATACATACTTGTCTATATAGGAAATATTGGAGAATTTCCTATATTTCACCAAATTGCCCATGTGGGAAACGATTGAAAGTTCCTTGTGTCAGGACGTGAAGGGGGTAAGGCTGGTGGTAGATCTTCAGCAAAACAGTCTTTAAATTGTGCAAGAAATTCTTTATGCCTAGGGTGCATATGTTTTTCTTTAGCTTGCAGTTCATTCACCCAAATTAGATAAGATTTACTACTTTTACGTAATGCACGTTTAGCTTGAGCATGAGAAAGCAGTGGAAAGCATTAGATGCATGCATACCATACAATGTAATATGTTTTCCTTGAAAATGAATGTTAATTGAATGCGTGGAATAATCTATATCAGGATTACGCTGATGACGCCAAGGCATACCTAAAATGATATCACTGGACTGTAATGGTACAACTAGAAAATTCCTTCTTTCAGTGTATTCACCAATTTTAATTTCTAGATCATGCACCTCTTGTGTTCCATTATACCTTGTGCCTAAGAATGCTACTTTAATGCGATAATGCGTAGGAACAGTTTGTAATTTCAATTCTTTCACTAACTTTGCAAAAATAAGATCATGTGTACTACCATCATCATGCAAAATGATCTTTTCTTTTCCATGCACTAAACATTTCATTGTCAACAAAGAATGTGGAGTTGGCATACCTGGTAAAGTATCGGAAGGAGTAGTAATGTCATCTTCATCTTCCATAAAGTTAGACATTTCTTTATGTTCTTCATCTTCCATTGCTCCAAGATAGTTGATATGGACAGGTGGCTTCTTCGATTGGCAATTGGCTACTAGATGTCTAGGTTGATGGCATTTGTAACACACTATAATACCTTGTTTGCAATGGCAGGAAGTCTAGGAATATTAGGATTTGGCTGTGAAGTTGGCTTAGGGTTCTGATTGGTATTCGATGACAAAGCAAGTGGTTTTGCCCAAGACTTACGGAAAGATGATGAAGGAAATCGACCTTGATTGAATCTTATAACATTTGAATTGAATTGCTTAGAACCATAGTTACCATTTGTTTGAAATTGTTGTGGATGCTTGTATCTTCCTCGAAGCTTGTCTTCAGTGTCATAAGCTAAAGAAATTGCATCTTCAAGAGTTGCAGGCTTGAACATATTGACTTCACTGTAGTAATGCCCAAGTAATCCAGACATATACTTGCACTTGTGAGTCGCTTTAGGTACGTCTTCAAACATGCGTAACTGAAGTAAGGGATTCCAAAAGCGTTCTGAAGAAAGTCCCATTGCTTTATGGCTTTTTCACGGAATTGTGGAGGAAGGAAATTCTGCATAAACTTCTTCTTGAAACTCTCCCAGGTAGTGGGAGAATCTATGCTCTTACGAACCATGGTCCACCAAAGAGATGCTCTATCCACTAAATGATTAGTGACATACTTGATTTTATCTTTTTCAGCGTATGTTTCCTCATGAAAGTAATCATCAAATTGACAGATGAATGCAAGAATAGTTTTTCCATCTCGAGTGCCATTGAAAGTACGGAATTTGAAATTTCTTTTACTTATCTTTGTTTCTTTGCGGATGGATTGAGCTTCGAGAGTCACATCAATGGTACGTCAGACAAGATCTTCAGATTGTGGTTCCTCTTTATCGGTAGTCAATCTTTGTAAATTGGCCAATTGAACTTGCAATCCTTGTCGGGCTCTTCGTTCTTCTTCCAACCGCATCATAATTAAATCCAACTTTTCTTCCACCGTAGGTTCAGGAAGATCACCTTCAGCCATTAAATCATCCATATTTTGTTCCATCATCTTGCAAAACTTCAAAAGACCTCACACTCTCAAAATCCAATTAGCGGGATGAGCATAGCTCAAGATCGGGTGTACAAGGCTTATATATTTTTGTTTGGCTTTCATGGTCTTCGTCTTTGGCAATTGCGAGATTTGAAATCTTTGAAAAATCTGTGTTTTGACCTTCTGCGTGTGCTGAAACTGGTTCAGCAAGTCTGCGTATACGAACAGAGCCTTCCAAGGAACAACTTTGCAGTTCGGTGCTTCTGCGCAGGAACAGTCCTTATAGGAGTTTTGAATACAAGTCAGTTTTGACATCAGGTTACTTGCCGGACTTGTAGATTTGCAGACTTACGAGACTTGCAGAGTTTTTGGACCTTTATGTGATTTAGGACTTAGGTAACTAAGCTTTAAGCTTAGTGATTAAAATCGTCAAATTGTAGGGGGGGCATTTTTTACGCCGCGAAAATCACGGAAAGGCTGCCCTGTTGCCGTCGAATCAAAATTTTGAAGCTCTTAAGCTTCTTTAAGCTTTATAAGCTTTGTATTAAGCTTTTAAGCTTAATAGGTTATGAAACTTATCTCTGTTATTTACTGTAAGAAGACGACTTGGAGAAGAGGATGTAGCAGTGGTCCCCCGCCATCATAGGCCGGTCCTTCGCGATTAGAGGCTGTAAACAGAGGTTCTTGTGATTGCCAGGAATCCACCCGTATCGACCGTTCGTGATGAGACTGACCATAGAGCTCGATCGTTCCAGGAGCTCCGCCTTCACACAAGATGGGTAGCGATTGGAAGCTCTCGATCTCAGCTTCGCTCTGATACCACTGGTGCGTAGATCGGATGCTGTATGCTCACGTAGTGAATGTCGGAAGGTCCCCAAGAACAAAAGAACTCTACTTTTTGCACAAAACTCAAGGTAAAAAGCTTGCATGACATGAACAAGAGACCAATTGGGTGCAATCTCCCCCCATGCCTTGTGTGAGCGCTCCACAAAGAATGTATTTTATGTATTAATCATCTTCAAGCTTAAATAATAGCCCAAATTACAAAATAGCACGCTTTTGGCCTTTGAGTTTGCTTTAGCACAAAAATAGAAATAAAGCTAATGGGCGGGCGCCCAAAGAGTCAGGCGTACCCAATACAATGTCCAAATACAAATATCATAATCGTGCGTCCATGCACATACAAAATAATAAATAAATATCCAATGCCTCAATAAATAGGCACGACAAAATATAGGCACCATGCCTAAGGTATGCGCCCATCAAAATATAAGTGATAACTCGAATACACGCTATCCTCCAATGCTTTCCTCTGCCACTACTGCTATCTCTACACATCATTTGAAGCATTCACAATCGTTAGTAAAATAATACAATTAAACCGACAAAAGTGAATATCTAGCAGTCTTTAGCTACATAAATGGTTAGAAATCAATCCTAACCTTAATTTATTACGAGTGCGCACTCTAAACTCATAAATGTTTATTAATTTAATATGTATTTTGCGGAATCACCTGCTATGGAATCACCCATGTACACACTAAATTAATGAAACGCCCGAAAAGGATAGGCGTCTCCATCAACTTCTCGCACAAAGAATCCACTTTGTGTATGAGCCCCGGTCAACAAAGTTTACGGAATCCACCGTAAAACCTCACAGAATCCACCGTGGCACGAAATCCATCGTGAAATATGCCTCCTGACATCAATTATATGTTCAAATGTATAGGGTCTTACAAATACTGTATCAACGGCTGAATGTAAGTATTATGTAACCTTTATTGATGATCATATAAGGAAGGTATGGGTATGCTTCATGTAGGAGAAAGTGAGGTGTTTTTTCTCACTTTCAAGATTTTACAAATTTAGTTGAGAGAAAAACGAGTGTAGATAAAGTGCCTGAGGTAAGATGGAGGGAGAGAGTACCTCTCCGATGAATTCAATAATTTTCTAAAACAACATATAATTCAAAGGTAGTTTACATACAAATATACTCCACAACAAAATGATGTGATTGAAAGGAAAAATAGATACATTGTAGAAACTGCAGAAGCCTTGATGTAACTAAAAAGAATATGCCACATTATTATTGAGCTAAAGCTGTCTCTATAGATGTGTATATGATGAATGGGAGTACTCCAATTGCTGCAATGCATGATGTGACCATAGAGGAAAAGTTTACTAGCAAGAAACTAGCTTTGTCATATGTTAAGGTATTTAGATGCATTGTAAATGTTTATGTTCTCAATGAGCTAGGAAAGAAGTTGGATCTAAAAGATGGAAAGCATGTATTGATAGGCTATTCCTTGAGAAAAAGCATTACATGTATTATAATCTAGTTACATGCAAGCTAAGAAAGAAGTTGGATCGAAAATCTAAAGAGTGTATATTTGTGGGCTATTCTGTTGAGCAAAAGGGTTACATGTATTATAATCCATTTGTAGTCACTTAAGTCAAGCCTTCTCGATAGGTCGTTCAGGCAGCCTGCATTCTAGCACACCTGGACTATGTCATCTGCCCAATATGGCATCAAATCGGCTCTAAACAAATCTCTCTTGCTAGACAGGTTAAATAGATACACGTCTGGCAAATCATCGGTGATGCCTTGTCCAACAGCTTCTCCTATGGGTATGCGAGACATATGGTCAGCCATGTAGTGCTACTTCTCTTTTTGCATACAACCACAGAGAAGTTGAAATCTAAGAGTAGAAGTAACCATTGAGCAATGTAGCCGATAGTGCAGCGAGATAAAGCAAGGCTTGGTGGTCAACAAAAAAGGTAAAAGGCATAGCCAAAAGGTAGTGCCGAAATTTCTTTACAGCAAACATCATGGCTAACCCCTCTCTCTCTATCATAGAGTAGTTTATCTCTATATCCGTGAGCAGAGATGTCATGTTTGTTGATGAGATGAGTAGTTGGTTTGCTGCTAAAAAATAAGTTGTTGTTGATGATATAAAAAGATTGCAAAAATTGTGGGTCCATAGTCATAGACATTGAATGGACCAAAAGAGTCCTCTTCTTGTAGGTTTATTGAAAGACCATGGAGTGGTAAGTTGCATGCAAATAGCACTCCTATAAGTGTAGAAAATGTATCACATAAGAAAAAAGAAAAGGTGGTTGAGTCATTTGGTGTGCTAGATATTTTGGTAGCTATACATTTACCAACGGTCCCAACGTTGAGCTCATGGTGAAACACAACAAGTCTCCTCAATTCCAACCTCAAAAGGAGATGAAATATCAATTGCAATTCTAGTCGATGGTAGTAATTTAGGGTAATTCAAATTTATCGAGTGTGGTCTTTCTCTATCCCCCCCTAAGACTTCCCTCCTCTTATGGCTCATCATTCATGACAAGGCCATTTGGACACAAGAAACTGCCGAGAAGATTGGGATTGGTACATGTTGGAAGGTGTGACAAGGAAAAGGAAACCATTCCTTATCTCTTTCTACATTGCCCCAACAATTAGGCCTATTTATAGTGATTGAATTTCAAGGTCATTTTGCATTTGTGACCCTTACCTACTATTGTGGAAGGAACTCATCCCAAGTGAGGTCAATGACCTCTCCTCTTCTCTCTAGGCACGCCTTAGGTGCACATACCTCTAGACAATTTTGGCTTACTCATACTAAGACAGTATTTAAAAATAAAAATGTTGACTTTCTCTCTCTAAACTAAAAACATATTGTTTGACGTAGAGTAGCCAAGACGGCAATTACACAATAACAACAGATGAAACGGGGTTGGCTCTTTTGATGTCCAACGAGGAGCTAACAAAGAAAGTTAGAGAGGAGTTACTACTACAAAAGCATGTTGAGTTTAACCCTTTTGTGGATTGAGCTACTACCGAAGAAAAGGTATGAAGAAATCTGGAAAATGAGGTCTAGGTTGCTCTGCGACTCGTCAACGCAATGAGGGTGCATCGTTAAAAGAGATCAATCCCCCTACTTCCCCCACTCTCGTTTAACTTTCTCAGTGCACATGTAATGACCGTAATAATCGGAGCCCTTGAAACACTGAAAGCTTGAAGTTAGTCTTTTATCCTTTGATATCATTTACCTTAAGAAAAAAAGAAAGAAGAAGAAACCGAGTTTCGGACAATTGTACAAAATGCTCCTTGTCACGTGACACGGGCAAGTCGAGTAGTCACGTTACACGTCGCCCAAAAGCAGACACGCGTGGACCCGGAAAAGCGATTGTTGCTTTTGGGCTACGCGCAGTTGCGGCGCATTCCATTTCTTCTTGTCTGGCGGCTTTCCCACGCAAATCACGTATATTGCTCTCGCAATACTGCAGCCGTGTAAATATTTGCAATCGTCGCCAACCACGTTCTTCTCCAGCTCGGTCGTATAGACTGATTCTTTTCTCTTCTCTGTGTGCTACTCTGGTAGCTGCATTCCTGCAACCGATCACCTGTGGCAGCCGCCCGGCATCTCTCTCTGCCAGCGTCTGATTCCTTCTCTCTCAGAGTAGCATTACCACTACTACTTGCTCCGCCTGCCCAACGTCTTCTCTCACACACATCAAAGCATCCTATGGAAGTGGTGGGGTTCCTTGGGTATTTTCACCAACAGTTCGTTACATAGAAAATTTATTATCTGCGTTTGATTATGCATTGCGCGTGACTGGAAGGTTGTATGTGATTGATTATAGATAACCCATGATCCGTGACCGACTGTAAATTAAACAGATGAATGTTTAAAGTCCCAAATCTCATATTTCCTCATGGTTGGGTATAATGGTACTCTCCTAATCCCGGGTTGGATTGTGAAACTCTTACTCTTTTCGGACGTATACTATATGCAAAGAGATGTGACTTTCCACATGGTGCACGTACGAAGACAGGAGAAATCATAGTCAATTAAGCAAGCTAGAGAGGTCGTAGTTGTTTGAGCAACTACTGTTAATTAATATGAGAGTGAGAGAGAGAGAGGGAGAGAGAGAAATAAGGTGTAGGCCGCAAACCTTCTTAATTTCTTGGCCCCATCCACTTGTAGATTGCAATATTATAAATCACATGCACTCGAGCTATTTAAAATCATTTCCATCATCATGCTACTTTTCATGACATTGACTAAATCCACGTTATCATCAATCCTTTCATCATCATGCTATTTTTTATACCATTGACTAAATCCAAGTTTTCATCAACCCTTGTATCCTCCTTAGTATCCTCAAACATCACTAAGAGAATGAGAGGATAGTGCATGCAAATCTAGGCACATTAAATGACTTAGTTAATTAGGGTTAGTGAGTTAATGAGTAATAAAGGAAGCAAAGTTTTAGGAAAATATGCTTTTCTGTAAGGAGGAGATCCTTTATTATAGTGCCAATTTTATTGATGTTACCATCATAAGATTGATGGTAAGCTACTCTAGAACCCCAAGAAAGGAGAAGCCGAGCATATGGGAGACAATGAAATTATCCAAGCCAATGAGGATCATCTTCGTAAACAACCAAGGAAAAGAAACAATTGACATTCATCAATGAGCCAAGAAGGGTAGGCTTTTTGTAATGTTGAGATGCTATTAAGTTACCTCAACTATTTAAATTCCTGGAGAATTTTATATGCCTTCTCTTTATATAACTAGTTTATGATTTTTCTTATGATTATATTAATAAAATCTAAAAAGTTTAAAAAAATTAATTCTATGGGATCCACCAATGATGTTTTGAATGTTGGAGCTATATACAGCTTACCCTATCTAGACTAGGTGTCACCTATATATATGTAGATTGTGATCAATATGAAATAGTCTTTGGGAGTCACCAAAACAGAAACGAGTCATAGACACACATGTTAGATGCGCAAAGTCGGGCGCTTCTATCATTGTGTCTATATGCGCGTGTAAAAGAGCATGTAAATAGATGCAAATTTTGTGTCTATATATTTGCGCAGATAGATGTGAATATAGACGCATTTTCAGACGCGTAATGATTTAACCACCTGAAATTGGATTTAATATAATAAAAAAACAGAGTTAATAATTACTTTTGCATTGCTCTCGAATGAATGGCAGGTACTCCAGTTGACAAGCTTGATATAAGTAATTAGCGGCAAGCGACATAATCCTTATTATACAATTAGTAGCAAGCATTGTATGTATCTCATAATTTCTCTACTTGAAGATGATAAAAAATACTTCCTTTTTATTATGGAAAATTCAATTTAGCTTTAAACTTGACTATTGATTCTTGAGTATGCACATGTACGTATGATATTTTCCATAGAATTAAGAATAAACATTGAATCATTAAGCGAATCAAGTATGTTACAGTGAATGATGTATCTCATCTTCAATGAGATCAACCCTTGCTAAACTATCTACTTCTAGGTCTATGTTACCAAGAGGTAACGAAACAAATAAGTCTATCCCACTATCAGATGTGTTGCTATATTGCTCAATAACTTCATCATCATCAACCACATTATTGTCCTCTTCTGCGTTTCCTTGAATATCCTCGCGAGGTTCATCTTGTACTACATCACACATATAATTCATTATGGTGTCATCATATACATCATCATTAATTGTTGGATTGTCATCTACTATCTCTATGTCGGTAATATTACCATATATTGGTTTTGAATGATTAGGTATAGGAATGACATACCACTATTGGTTATTGTTTACCATTGGATGATACAGAACTTGTATTTGAAAAACAAAAGCAAGAAACTTAAATGCTTATTATATTGTGTATATGTATCACATGTATACATATAAAAAAAATAGATTTTACATAAATACCTGCTCGCATTATTGAGGTAGTACTAATGTGTCATTCTTGTTTTGGTGAAATTTTGTAGAGTCGATGATTACAAAACCACTTGGATGACATCTGATTGTGCAATGCTCACCATTTATTACCACTTCTTTAAACCACTTCACATTCAGTACATATATAAAGAATCGTCTGAAGTCAAGCTTCAGAACATCTTGGATCAAGCCACAATAATATCCCATGGTACCATTGGCATCCTCGAAGTGAGCAAGGACACCACAATCTTGGGTATTTCTCTTTTCATCTATGTCACGATTGTGGGAGAGAAGGAAGGAGTCTCACTTGTAGCTTTCTCACTTACACAATGGGGGAATACACACAAAGGTGGAGGCTGAAAACAGTTTTCATGTTCTTAGTTGTATAAGCCAAAAAGAACTCTAGTACATAGAAATAGAAAAACCCTATATATGGGTCTTAAACCAAACTCAACTAACTAAGGTGGCATACTAACTGAGCCACGAACTAGAGTAGATAAGGATAGCTATCATCTAGCTATTATTCATGGGTGGTGTACCAACTGCATCTGCAGCTAACAAGTCGATGACATAAATGCACAACAGTCACCCTGGCATATCACGAGTGGAGCTCGATATCTCAACACTCCCCCTCGAGCTCAATCCCAATTGTTGCCCACCAAGTAGGTCTCTGAACTTGCGCAACTTCTCTGCGCCCAATGCCTTCGTAAATATGTCAGCTACCTGATCCTCTGTGCTAACATAAACTAAATCAATAAGACCTAGTAAAGCCCTCTCCCGCACATAGTAATAATGCACCTCAATGTGCTCTGTTCTAGCATGATAGACTGGTTTATTTGCCAAGTGTATACTACTCATGTTGTTACAATAAATGACAACTGGCCCATCTGTAGGCTGATGCATATCATAAAGTAGCTTATGCAACCAAGCTACCTCACATGCAGCCATTGCTGCACCCCTGTACTCAGCCTCTGTGCTCGGCAAGGCAACTGTAGGTTGTTTCTTGCTGCTCCAAGTGACTGCAGCACTCCCAAAAGAGAACACATATCCATTGATAGATCGTCTATCAGAAATACTACAAGCCCAATCAACATCAGTGTATCCATGCAACTGTATCCGAACCCCAGTCTCATAAAATAGTCCATACTGCAATGTGGACTTCACATACCTGAGTATACATCTAGCCGCATCCAAATGTGGTTTCCTTGGAGCCTGCATAAACTGACTTACCAATCCAATAGCATAACTCAAATCTGGCCTGGTAATAGTCATATAAATCAAACTTCCTACTATGCGTCTGTACATAGTAGGGTCTTCCAGAAGCTCACCTACATCTGTGCTCAGCTTCACATTCTACTCCAAAGAAAATGAAATAGGCTTACAGCCTGTCATCCCATATTTGGACAGTATGTCCAATTCATACTGCCTCTGCAAGAGCCGTATTCCACTTGGTGATCTAATCACCTCAATGCCCAAGAAATAATGCAGCTCTCCCAAATCCTTCATCTCAAACTTCTTTCTCTGTTTTTTTCACATAAAGTGAGAAATCTGCCTTGGAAATCTAAAAGCCAATAGTGACAAGATACTGTCCTATCTTGTCAGACCATGCTCTAGGTGCTTGCTTCAAGCCATACAAGGCTTTCTTCAACCTGCAAACAAACTCAGGATGAATAGCATGCACATAACCTGGTTGCTGCTCCATATAGACCTCTTCTTGCAAATCACCATGTAAGAAGGCATTCTTTACATCCATCTAATGTAAAGACCATCCCTTTGATGTAGCCATAGCAATGACTGCTCTTACGGTTGCCATCCTTGCAATCGGACTGAATGTTTCTTCATAATCAATGCCATATGTTTGTGCATACCCCTTGACTACTAATCTTGCATTGTATCTGTTCACAGAACCATCTGCATTATGCTTCACCTTATAAACCCACTTACAACTAATTGCATTCTTATCTTTAGGCAAAGGTACCGATTCCCATGTAGCATTTTCTTCCAAGGCATCCATTTCTTCATCCATGGCTTTCTCCCATTTTTCTTTTCCCATGGCTTACTCAAAAGAAGTGGGTTCTAGTTCCTGTATCACTCTGATCATATAGGCATAGTGAATGGCTATAAATCCATCATATTTCATCCTATCCATAGGATACCTAGCTCTAGTAGACCTGTGCAAAGTAGGTTCACTCCCAGGTGCTCTCAAAAGATCTCTAGTCTTTCTTACTCCAGGTGTAACAATAGAAGGAATACCCAACTCATCATCAATGCTCTGTTCTGAGCCACTGGATTCACCATCCACATAAGAGTGACCTACATTCACATCAAACATGGGTTGATCTACCTTCTCTTTTCCTTTTGGTGAAACCTGCATACCACTATCTACATTGTTTTGAGGAGATTCTCCTGATCTCAATTTGTATGTCCATGGCGAAGAATGTGAACCACTGCTAGAGGACACTCCAGGTCCACTAATATTTTGTGACTGCTGCTGTGAATTTTGTGCAACATTACCATTTTGTGCATCTACATCATCAATCACATTTACTGGTTTATACCAGTTACTCATCTCATCAAAAACAATATCTCTGCTCACTATAAACTTACGAGTAGAAGGGTTATAGCATCTATACCCTTTTTGCTATGCAAAGAGTAACCAATAAAGATACACTTCTCAGCTTTTGGATCCAACTTGGATCTCAACTCATCTGGCACATGAACATAGGCAATGCAACAAAAAATTTTCAAATGAGAAATAGTACTCGAGCATGGGTTGCCCGAACGACCAATGGAACGGGCACGACTTAGCCGATTAATCCTGAAAATCCAGCCTTATCAGTTGATTGCAGGCCAGCTCTATAGGCTGGGGCAAGACAGTCTGCTACGTAGATGTGTATGTGAGCATGAGATGCACGATGTGCTCTCAGAGGTGCACAGCGGCATTGCAGGAGGACACTTTAGCGGGGATACGACAGCACGGAAGGTGTTGCAGTCCCAGCTATGGTGGCCCATGCTCTTCCGGGATGCCTCACAATTTGTCAAACACTACGATGCGTGCCAACAAACGAGGGTCCCAATCCGTAAAGATCAGATGGAGTTAACCCCGGTCATCGCTCGCCAACCTTTCGAAAAGTGGGGTATTGACTTCATAGGACCCATCAGCCCTGTGGCACAATATTCACAGGCTAGATATATAGTGGTAGCCACCGACTACCTCACCAAATGGGCAGAGGCAAGAGCCACGCGGAAAAACGACGCTAGGACAACTGCCAAGTTTTTATGGGAACAAGTGATTTCGCGTTTTGGGTGCCCCATCGAATTGGTCAGCTACCAGGGAACGCACTTCATCAACGAAGTGATAGCCCATCTCCTATCCACATTCCTCATCATCCATCGCAAATCCTCACCATACTACCCTCAGGCTAACGGCCAGGCTGTTTGAGCAGGGCGACCTAGTACTCCTCTATTCAGTTAAAGGACACAAATAGAAGATGAAATTCAGAGGTCTTGGGCCCTTTAAGGTCCGCGCAATCAGCCGTACTGGTAATGTCGAGCTGGAAACCCTGGATGGAGAGGGCATCGGCTTCTTTAACGGCAGTCAAATCAAAAAGTATTATCCCCCCACGCACCCACTGCATGAACAACCAATGGTGGAACTGCTCGTTAAAATACGAGTAGCCACACTTACAGAAATCGAAGAAGATGAGGACGAGCTTGTCGAACCCGCCTACCTCCGCATCACGATCACGACCAAGCAACCGTGCTCCTTCAACGCCCTGATCGATGAGGGGGCAGATTTTAACATCTTAACACACGAGCATTGGACCCAACTGGGTGCTCCAACACTTCACCCCACAACAGCCAGATTGAACCCATATGGGACCCAATCCTACCCGCTCCTTGGCACATGCAGGGTTGCAGTTTCTATCGAGATTGAAACTATCCCCATGTTGTTCTATGTCCTACCCGATGCCAGGGAGGCAGGTGCAGAGTCACTACTCAGGCGAACTTTTAAAAAGCAGACCCGCTGCAATGTTGATTATGAGTTACAATGCATCCACCTAACAATCGGAAATGTGGCAATTACCACGACTTTCAACCAGCGGCTCATAACCCCAGCCTTGCTCAACGAACCACCATTAGAAATAGTTGCACAAAGGACTAAGAAAGAAGGCCGTGCATATCTACTACACCCAGATCCCCATGCTCCGCAACCCGCAAACCTAAGGCAAAACCCCAACAGACTCGCTTGCACTGGGTGCCGAAAAAGCCGCGGGATCAGTCTACAACTAGACGCGTGGATCCGCGAAACACATACAAATCTAAACCTAGAAGACCAAAACGCCATCATCACAAGCGCCGCGTGGTTAAGAAAATATGGGTCCCTAAAACCCTGCTACGTGCACAAGGCTACTATGAAGGGAATGCCTTGCTGTGGATCCCCAAGGTCCCAACTGACATAGGTCCTGCTCCTACGTCAATCGCAAAGTCCGGTCCTCGGACACTTCAAGACCACGAACTGCACAATCCATCCCAGTCATCCGACTCCCTTGAGAGTCATTCCACAGGCGTCATACACGCCCAACGGCCCAAGCACCGGCCACTACTGCCGGCGGTCTCACCCAACCACCCTGGCCCGCAACCCAGCAGCCCTGTCGACCACCCTAGCACGGTCCCTCAGACCAACCTCGACCTGTCCATTCAACCGTTGGCCAAGCCGCTGACTCAAACAGGCCCCCACCGGCAGCTCTGTGCCGACCGAACCTCTAGCCCCAACAAACCTCAACCACCCGACGGCCTTAAGCCTTCTTATGAACGGAAGTCATTCCTAACGCTGGCCGCGGACCTCGCCGAGGACACAGGGGTTGACGTTGTGGACTGCATCAAACAACTCGACGCCACTTTTGTGGCACTGGCCGTTAGCTATGACCGCCTAGACTTGGGACTGTTAGCAGAACCCCTTGTAACGGACGTACGCACTATGCCTTGCTCTTGGGAGACTTTCGAATTCGCCTTCACACAAGCTTCACGCTCTGCCGCTGAGCTACTCGCTCGCGAGGTCTTCGAAGAGCAAGCCATTAGGCAACTCCTCATCCCATCGTTTGACCCACGCACGGTGTCCAGCCTCACCAACCAAGAAACAGCAAGGTTGTCCCACCTCGCAGACACCGAATCTCCCTTCTTGAAGCAATGGTACTCCCTTCGATTAAAGTGGGCAACAGAAGGATGCCGCACAATGACCAATGCCGAACAACGCCGATCCATCAAGACGGCCGAGTATGATCCCACATACGTCGCGCCCACCTTGTATTGAGTGTTAACCACTCTTCGAGGTCGAACCATGGACGATCATATCTTAGGACACCCCTATCTCGATCGTATCCTGATAGAAGAAGAGCTCCACATCGCAAGTCGGATCAACTCCGGAGATTTCCTTACCGATGTCCTCACATACATCACCCACGTAGGCATCCGACCTTGTGACCTGGACCACGCTGCACACCTCGAATATAACCCCAACTTCTACGATTGGCTCCTCCTCAAAACAACCTGAACACCTGCAGCCCACACCCCAATCCTGGGACGGATTTTTCTTTTCCTCCAGGGAAAGGGCAGGAAATTAGTGGGGCAGTAAATCAGTAAATCTAAAAAGCAAACCAAGCATGAAAGTTAAAACTAAAAGTGAACCACGCATGAAAAAGCTCCAAATTAAAATGCCATGCAGGAACAGGTGATAGAAGTTGAAAATAATAATAATAATATTAATTAATATTTTTTAAAAAATCATGATTATAAATGATGAAATCTGTTATGGTTGTCCCACAAATTGGTTGCCAAAAATACTAAGGAGCGAGTTGACTGGATGTACAGGTAGTGACCATGGCAGGCCAAGACAAAGTGGGCAAACTCCCTTTTTCGGAGGAGGAACAGGTGCGGTACGGCCTCACGGTGGAAACCAGAGCATTTAATCAGCTGAAGTTCCGCCATATATTCAATTTGGAGGATGTGGTTATTGAGGAGCCAGCAGTGCGACGGATCATGGAGCCATGCCACTTGAAATGGTACTTGGAAGCAGTAGCCCAGAGAATAGACTATGCCCTGTGCGCAGAGTTCCTACGCACCTTCAACAAAAACAGAGGCACCATCACAGTACGGGACGCAGGAGCCACCAAACAGGTGCAGGTTGAGCTGACCCCGAAACTGGTAGAACGAGCTCTGGAACTTCCGAACAAGGTGGAGAAGAAGCCGAAAAGGGACGTCTACGCCATGTTGGGAATGGACAAGGTAAGTCCACACCAACGACGGAGTCAACTTGGCAGACATCCCTGATCCAGAGATCCAGCTGCAGGCAAAAATGATGCATGCCCTATTTTCAAGTCAACGGTACAATAGCATCATGTCCAGGATAAATGTACCTTTACTCAAAAGCATCGCGGCTCAGGCACTGGATGAGGTAAACCTCAATGGCTTCGTGAGAAGGACGATCGAGGCCTCAGCAAAGGCCGTGGCAACAGGAGGAAGGGCCGAGGCAGGAGAATCCCTCTCGCCTCGATCGACCTGCAAGGCTTCGTCCTCCAAGGCCTCCACTGTAGGGTTTGGAGGTGTCCTCACTGCAATCCTCCACGAGGCAATAGGGCAGGGACGTGCTGAAGAGGACAAATAGGGAGGCGGCGGAAAAGGAGGCGAATCGCCGTCGCAGTCCCAGCCCCGGCCGGACAAACAGTCGGATGAAACAGAGACGGACACCGACAAGGAGGAAGAGCACCAGGCTGCACCAGAAAGGGAAGCGGAGCAACGAACCAAAGCCCTGCATGGAAAGAGAGAGGAGGAGTGAAGGAGGAAAGAGCAGGAGGAGCTCGAATGGGCCCAAAGAGAGTCGGTGAGAGAAGAAGAGGAAAGAAGAAAAAGAGCTGAGGAAGAGCTGAGGAGGAGAGAAGAAGAAGAATTGGAGCTGGCAACGCGTCGCTCCATCAAGGAACAACGTAGGAAAGAAATAGAGGGAGCGGGCAGGGCATACCAATCCGAATCTGAAGCGCCCCGGCCCCAGCATTGGTGCACCGGAACCCGTGCCGCCGCCTCCTACAGAAGGGAAGGGAAAAGACCCGATCAGACCCGCCTCCCCTTCCCCCACACCAGCCGCACAAGCCACTCCCCTCAAGGTGACGCCCCCTGACACGGCCACCCTGGTGCACACCGCAAAGGTAGATGAAAGCAATATAGTTACCTGGCTACAATTCTTAGTGGAACGAGAATTGGCAAGGGAAGCAGCCAAGGCCATCCCAGTCTCAGGGGCCAAAAGGGAAGCGACGACCGAGCTAGCGCAGGGGCCAGACGAGAAAAGACAAAAGGTGGAGGAGAGTGCCACTACTACGATCAGGCCCCACTCCCCACCCCCAGCAAGCCACTATGATGACTATGTAAAGGAGCTGCTCGCGCAGTTGCAAACAGCCAGGCAGGAAAGAAGGGTGGCGGTGGAAGAGCTGGCAGCGGAGCGCGAATCACAAGCTGCCCTCCAACTAGATAGAGTAAGATAAATAATAGAATATCAAAAAGAAATTGCTGCGCTTAAGGAGGAAGCCAGCACCAAGGAGGTGGAGGAGCTGAAAACCTTGAAGGAGCGCGATGCTACTTGGGAAGGACGAAGGAAAATTCTGATGGAGCGTCTCACCAGGGAAAGGGAGACAAATGCCCACCTTCAGCGCAGAAATGACCAGCTATCTGCAACTAACTTGGAAGCACAGAGCCAACTCGAAAAAATCAGAGAAGACGTTGCAGAGCTGGATCAATTGCGGGCAGAACAGGTGCGTCGGTTACAGGCGACGCGGGACCAACTCAACGAGCAGATTGCAGAACAGCACCGAGAGCAGTCCCGTTTGCACCAGGAGCTCGAAGCCCAACAACAGCAGCTCATGGCAATGACCCTCCGACAAGGAGAGAGCCTGGAAGACATGGAGAAGCGGGCAAAGGAGTGGGCAATTCACAACGAGCAGAGAGTGGGAGACCTAGCACACCGGCTGGCCAAGGCTGAGGGAGACAAAGTGATGGCTGAAAACCAAGCAGAGGCAGCCCAACTTGCTATGATGGCCCAGCAGCACACTTTCATCAATACGCTACTCCACACCACCCACTCAGAAACAGGAGAGACCAATGATCAGTTGTAGAGAAAGCTAACCACTGCGCGCAAGGCCCTTACGGCAGGCCTGCACGTACCACTGCAACTAGTAGGCCCTCCGCAGAGCCTGGAGGAACAAAGGAAATGTCTGGCACAAGCAGGACTCACAACACAGGAAATGGATGATCTGGGGTTCACTGAAGAAAAAACACAGATACGTAAGTGGGATAATATGCAATTGTAAGTGGGATGGTCTAGTAAGTCACTACATATATATGTGCCAATTGACTTGCCAATGTGTTATCTCTTATCCTCAAGCTTTGTTATATATGTCACCACATAGGTCAATTGATTCCCTAGATGCATGCATTGATTTCTTAAATTCTTGTTGCGTGTCTGTACGCACATGTAACAGGAATTATCTGCGCATATACACGCGCTATTACACGCACTGACAGACGCGCTACGCAAGTATAGAAAAATTTAAAAAAAGTTGTGGCTTTCTTTTCAAACCTGTGCTTTCCTGCGTTTTTTGCGCGTTTTCTGCAGTTCGAGCTCGACATCACTATTCATGTCTATCTATCACTTCATGAAGACAATGAGGCAAGGAAACAAGAGTAAAAAGAGGACAGGAGGAAAGAAGAGCCAAATAGTAAATAAGAAGAGCCAAATAGCAAGGAAGAGAACAAGATTGAAGCAACTTACCAAGGGAAGGGAGAAGGAGGACAAGGAGCTTGCAACCTAGCTGCCGCTACCCATTGGAACAAGCAAAAAAGGTGAGTTCTTCTTCTCTCTCTCAATCTTGTTTGGTTTCTCTGTTTGTTTGTCTCTCTCTTCTCTCTCTTCACATGCTAGATCTTGTCATCTATGGATGTTTTTTAGCTTTGTTTTTTAAGCAAGTTTACGAAGAAATGGTGTGACTGTGCGCGTCTCTCAGCGCGTCCAGATGACAGTGTAGACGCGGTATCAGTGATTATTGTTGATGCATCTACATTTACTGCATTTATCATGTGCTACATAATAAGCAACTGCTCATTATCAATTTGAGTACTGATAGATGCACAATCTATATGATGTCTTCTCCCATTTCTATTATTTTAGCCTCTTCTCTTTTTTGAATATTAATATGAAATATGATCTTTTTGACTATAACTATAGCATTGTCTACTGTAATGTGACCCGTAGTATCATCTAGGACACGTCTTAGCAATCCATCGGAAAGGATGTCTACAAAACTTCGCCCGGCACTCCCATGGAATGTTACAGGTTTTGCGATCTAGGTCTTCTCACGTTTGCCACGTAGCAGAAGTATCTTGGCCGTTTTCCACTTAGGATCGACCGGAATTAGGGTTTTCTTGTTTGGTCATTAGCTAACAGCAACTAGCCAGGTCCGAAGCGGATTCACGCTGCAGAAACGCCAGGTCCGAAGCGGATTCACGCTGCACTTGGTTCAAGGAGAATGGGAAACGAGAGGGATGCAAAGCTCAACCTCTCTGCCATAAGGCATAGTCCCATTCCGTTCCCCTAAAACAACGTAAATCGAGTAAAACATAACTCTAGGTCATTGCTTTCGATGATCCTCTCGCTGTTCTTCGAGATTTTTGAGAAAAGTTCGCGGCTAACCGGGACCACCCAACCGTAGGATGGACCCATGGTCCATCCTTCGCACTTTCCTCGGTTTGTTTTAGTTATGTAGTTATCTAACACATTAATTTGACATATAACAATCAGCTTCTTTAATTAATCCTGTTAAGCACATGTTCCTTCACGTAATCTTATCACGTGACCTAGAAAAACAATATCAGACAAATTCTTTATTATCATTTCATCATTTTATCTTTGAAATACAAGGAGTTCTGCCCGTAGGCTTGTCCATAATCTGCCCGAAGGCTATCCAGTAATCCGCCAGGGATCACTATTCCAAGCTTCCGCCCGTAGACTAGTATCCGGGCCTCCAGATCCAATCCCGAGTCACGTTAGCCTCTTGTGCCAGACCCGGAAAGCGAGGGATTTACGGCCAGAGCCCCCTGGCACCCAAGCGTCCTCTTGCTCCAAGTAGAGCTCAACGGAGAGACCTCTCGCGGCGGGTTCGGTTCACGTTCCCGGTGCGGTCAACAACCCCCTTGGTTAGGGTCAGGCAGGCAGTCGGGGGTAACTAAAGCTGCCTCTCCCTTCAGGCTTTCAACCTGAAGCATTAGATATCATTTCATCCTTTAGTTCTTTGAGCAAACAATGAACACAGTGCTTTCTAAACTGTTACAAGCACAATCAATTCCAGTGGTCGTTTAATTGGCCAACTGTTAAGGAGTGAATCCTTCTCTCCGAATGCATCCAGCATTCGATCCGGGATCAATTGCGACTTGACAAGATCTCCAAGGGTTTGTTTGTTCACCCTTTTGTCCTTGGGTTAGGGCCATACCCTGTTAACCCAACTTAACCAATACCTTAGGTTTTATTAACAGTAAATCCTGGCGACCATGTCGCTCCAATTTATTGATTGATCATTTGCTTCCAAGCAAATACCTAACTTCCCTTTACTTGGCAATTTTTCCCCAAGAAAGGTTATGTAACAGGATGACTACTCATCCTCTTGCAAGTTAAACTTGCGCAAGAACTTGCCAACCTCATTTCAAGAAATGACAAAACTCTCTTGTGAATAAACCACAAGTCTATGTGACGTTGCAACTTATTGCACAAGTGTTGCATCTATTCCATGGGATCATTTCACCCATTGAAAGGCATTTTCTGGTCACGGAATTATCTCCAGACGAGAAGCAGGGTCTAGGGTGTCTTCTTACCCAACCCATTCCTAATTACACTAGGCCGACAACGTTCGGTCCTAGGAATTCCAACTCAATCCCAGTTTCATCATTTGAACGAGTGATCCTTAGGGTAGAAACCTTAGATCGTTTTATGCATGAGCGTCCAATTGTCCCTTCATTCCGTGAATGTGGGTAGGACCTTTGGTTCAAGGATTTCGTCTTGGTAACAAGTGCAAAACTAGGTTGAGTCCTTAACGTGCTAAACCCTAGTTAGCACTTGGGTTATTTATCGTATCAGTTGAGCCACAGTGCAACAGGCACTCGGTGCCTCATTAATCTTCCCTCCACTCACTCCACGGCCTGCCGTAGCCTTTCTCTCTCATGCCCCCCTTATCCCTTCTTACCCAAGGGGTTTATATAGTCTGGGGGGAGTGAGGACCTCCCCCCCTACGTGGTGAGGCGCATGAGCCATAGCTTTAGGCAAGCTCTAGCAAGGAGCTTGCCTACCATACTATTCCCCTCTTCCTCCAGCTCGACAGTCGGCTGGAGGAGAGGGGAAATAATTAAAAAAATTTGCTTACATCTAAAGAATATATCCAATATCATTATCCTCTATTGAGGCAGTTCACGCGTGCCATCGGGATATTACATTCTCTCACGTGTCCCCTAGTATCATCCAAGACACGTCTTAGCAGTCCATCGGAAAGGATGTCTAGAAAGCTCCGCCCGGCACTCCCGTGGAATGTTACGCATTTTGCGATCTAGGTCTTTCCGCGTCTCCCACGTAGCGGAAGTATCCTGGACGTTTCCACTTAGGATCGACCGGAATTAGGGTTTTCTTGATGGGTCATTAGCTCACAACAACTAGCGTCAAACCTGAGCGAACTACTTTACGCAGAAACGCCAGGTCCGAAGCGGATTCATGCTGCACTTGGTTCAAGGAGAATGGGAAATGAGAGGGATGCAAAGCTCAACCTCTCTGCCATAAGGCATAGTCCCATTCCATTCCCCTAAAACAGCATAAATCGGGTAAAACATAACTTTAGGTCATCGTTCTCGTTATTCGTTTTGATTATGATGATCATTCCGCTGTTCTTCGAGATTTTTGAGAAAAGTTCCTAGCTAACCCGGACCACCCAATCGTAGGACGGACCCATGGCCCATCCTCCGCACTTTCCTCGGTTTGTTTTAGTTATGTAATTATCTAACACATTGATTTGGCATATAACAATCAGCTTCTTTAATTAACCCTATTAAGCACTGGTTCCTTCACGTAATCTTATCACGTGACATAGAAAAACAACATCAAGCAAGTTCTTTTAACATTTCTTCATTTTATCTTTGAAATACAAGGAGTTCCGCCCGTAGGCTTGTTCATAATATCCCCGAAGGCTATCCAGTAATCTCCAGGGATCATTATTCCAAGCTTCCGCCCGTCAACTAGTATGCGGGCCTCGAGATCCAATCCCGAGTCACGTTAGCCTCTTGTGCAGGACCCGGAAGGCGAGGGATTTACGACCAGAGCCCCCCTGGCACCCAAGCGTCCTCCTGCTCCAAGTAGAGCTCAACGGAGAGACCTCTTGCGGTGGGTTCGGTCCACGTTCCCGGCGCGGTCAACAACCCCCTTGGTTAGGGTCAGGCAGGCAGTCAGGGGTAACTGAAGCTGCCTCTCCCTTCAGGCCTTTAACCTGAAGTATAGGTACTCATTTAATTTGTAATTCATATTTCAAACAGAGCTCTAAAATCTCTAGCAAGCACAAACATTTCCGTTTAATCAACCGAGTTGTTTCGCAAACTGCTAAGGAAGTGTTCTTTCCTTTTTGAGTGTATCAGCACTCGTTCCCAAGGTGTCTTGTAACTTGGCAATATCTCTTACATTCCGGTGTAGGGCATACCCAACTTGGTTAACCCTAAGGTGCCTTAGATATGCTAGTTTCTGGTTTACAACTTTCCTTATTTAGAAGGATATCCAAAATACGTCTTTTTGCAAGATAACCTGTGTAGGGATCTGTCGTCCTTGATGAGGGTTTTTACCCTTCTTTTACCCCTTTCTCCTTGTGAGTCAATCACAAGACTAAATGATTTCATACTTGTTGCGCAAGTCCTGCGATGGAGTAATCTGTTTAGATTCTTTAAGCTGACGTATGTTTGGCCTAGGGTTTCTTCTTTTAAGAACCTTAGGGACAAACCCTAGTTTCTTATCTTTACGAATTTATTGTCCCTACGGTAAGGAAAGTAGTCAAGTGCTTAGGGTATGAATGTTTCTATGTTTAGATTGGTTTAGTTATCTTTCGGAAGGTAACATTAATCTTCTTGTCATGGTTTTGCTATCCTTGTGATAATTTACTTTCTAGTCGATACAACTTAATTTTAACTTCCGTTTTCCTTACAGATGAACTCATGCCAAATAACAGCATTTGCCTTGCTAAGATGTGCAATTAGCAAAGATAACTTCCTAGTGATTTGAGCATCGAAAGAAACCTTTCATGAATTTAACCATTTACAACGATTCGTTGCGAAAGGAATAAGACTAATGGTGCAAGATATAATTTCAACACTTTAGGATTTAACTAAAATATACTACTATAGTAAATGGCTAATCTTACTCGTAATTTATAATGCTTGATGCAACTTGAAGAAAGCTAAGTTGTATACATTGTCATTCATAAGCTAAACTCCTTCGTTACAAACAACTCGAACAAATATATCCTATCCTTAACAATTTTTCTTTGCATGATCGACTTAAAACCGAATTACAGCCAAGAAGAAAAACCTGGCTTTGAGGTGAGATATCCACATGGATACCGGGGGATGACCCTCCCGCAGCTACACCTTGGACTTTCTTCGGCGGCATCATAGTTCGAATGTGAGATAGCCCTTTCCTCTTTCTTCTGGAATTCCACCGTCTTCTCCTTCCTTCCCTTTCTTTTATCTTTTTCCCACTCTTCCTCCTTCAGTCTTTTTTTTTTCACTCTCTCAACTTTCCCTTTTATCTCACGGCTATTTCTCCCTTACGGGATACCATTCGAGGCCATGATGATGATTTGGATTTTTAGGGGGAAAAATAATAATGGAGATACGGGGGGGATTAAGAAGAAAGCTTAGGGAGTTGTGGGAAAATAAGAGTCATGAGGGGGGTTGAAAAAGGGTTATAAGGGGGTGATAAGGTTTAGGGAAATAAAACACGGGGGTAGGTTCCCAAGTCAAGGGAGGGGCTTAAGGGGAAAGGAAATTTAAAATCCTAGGGGGGGGGGAAGCTTTAGAGGGATTAAACCCGAGGGGGGGGGGGGGGGGAACAAGGGGCTTAGGGGGAATTAAACCCGGGAGGGGGGGAACAAGGGGTTTAGGGGGAATTAAACCCGGGAGGGGGGGAACAAGGGGTTTAGGGGGAATTAAACCCGAGAGGGGGGAAACAAGGGGTTTAGGGGGAATTAAACCCGGAAGGGGGGAAAACAAGGGGTTTAGGGGGAATTAAATCCGGGAGGGGGGGAACAAGGGCTTGTGGGGGGGGAACAAGGGGCTTAGGGGGGGGATTTGACTTGCTGGGCACGTGGAGCCATGGCCGTCCGCAGTAGTGCGATGGCGCCTTCAATCGAGCAGGATGGGGGCGAGGTCGGTGCACTGCTGCAAGCAGTGGGGGAGTTCTTGGAGGCCGGGGAGCATGCTGTGGAGGATCTGCTTCCTTTTTTGAGCAAGCCGAGCAGGATGGGGGCGATGGAAGCTTGCTCTCTCACTCCTCTCCCTTAACACGGCGTCATCCTCTGATCTCTCACGGCTCCAGCCTCCTCCTACCTTCCTCTGATGCAGCATGGTGACTGGCAACTCTTATGTGGCAACTCCTTCCTCCTCACGGCGCATCACGGCACATTGGTAGCGATGTCGCTCCACTCCTCCTTCCTCCACACAGTGCAACAGGCACTCGGTGCCTCATTAATCTTCCCTCCACTCACTTCACGGCCTGCCGTAGCCTTTCTCTCTCATGCCCCCCTTATCCCTTCTTACCCAAGGGGTTTATATAGTCTGGGGGGAGTGAGGACCTCCCCCCTACGTGGCGAGGTGCATGAGCCATAGCTTTAGGCAAGCTCCAGCAAGGAGCTTGCCTACCATACTATTCCCCTCTTCCTCCAGCTCGACAATCGGCTGGAGAAGAGGGGAAATAATTTAAAAATTTTGCTTATATCTAAATAATTTATCCAATACCATTATCCTCTATTGAGGCAGTTCACGCGTGCCTTCGAGATATTACATCCTTGGCTAGGCATTACAATTTGTTGGTCATCAAGTACATGGTTAGGATTAGGTGCATACTTCTTCAATAGGCTGATATGGAATACATTATGAACCTTTAGGTTCTCAGGGAGTTGCAGTCTATAGGCATTAGGTCCTAGGCACTTGAGGATCTTGTATGGTCCACAATACCTTGGGCTTAGCTTCTTGCAATCTCGTGAATGAAGACCATGTCTCCTTCCTCAAATATTCTATCTTGACACTTCAAATCCACGTATGCCTTTTATCTATCCTTGGCGGCTTGGATGTCCTGTCTTATTGACTTTACTTGGTCATCCATCTCTTCCAACATCTGCCTTGAAGCTTAAACCCTCAAGGTTGGATCTGACAAGTTTAGGGGACTTCAACAGTCATGACCATACAATGCTTGAAAAGGGGTCATCTGAATATCTTGTTGGTAAGAAGTATTGTAGGCAAATTCAACTGAAGGCAAGTATTGAATCCACCTTTTTGGTTTACGACAACAGTATGCCCTAAGCATATCCTTGATAACTTGATTTACTCGTTCTGTTTGGCCATCCGTTTGGGGATGGTAGGCGGTGCTAAAACAGAGTTGAGTCCCAATAGCTTCAAAGATAGCTCTCCAGAAGTGTGATGTGAAGAGAGAATCTCGATCACTAATGATTCTTCTAGGTAACCCATGTAGCTTGAATATCTCCTTGATAAACAATCTTGCAATGTCGGAGGCTTTATAATTTGTCTTTACTGGAATAAGGTGTGCAACTTTAGTAAGAATGTCAACCACAACCATGATGGAGTTGTATCCCCCCTAAACTTGGGGTAGGCCAACAACAAAATCCATACTGATGAATTCCCATTTCATTTGGGGAATGTCAAGCGGTTACAATTTGCCTGGCATCTTGACATGTTCGGCTTTGATACGTTGACAAGACAAACACTCAGTGATATATTTGAGAACGTCACTTTTAAGCCTCTCCCAATGGTAGCTTTTCCTAACTGCATTGAGAGTCTTGGCATAGCCAGAATGTCCTGAGAAAGGGGAATCATGAACTTCCCACAATATCTTCTACTTAAATGACTAGCTTGCGGGTATACACAGCCTTGTCTTGTAGTAGACAAGTCCACTATTAATAGAGAATTCATGATACTTAGCCTGTAGCTTTTGGTCGTGATCCTTGATAGATATTTCTCTTAGCATCTTTTGATAGGATGTATCATGGCATGCTTCCTCTCTAGCTAGTTCAAGTATAGGGTTGTTTGGTATAGATACTTGCAATTATTTGACATACTTGTGTCTATTGGTTTATACAAAAAAAGAACCATCATATCATAGGTTATCCAAAATTATTATAATATGGTATTAGATCAAGTTATTAAACCACACCTACTTAGTGGTGACTCTTTTAAGGTCCTAGTTCATGAAACTTATACATGTCACTTTAAATGATGCTATATCTAAAAGAAAAAAATCGTATTATAATATCTTCAAATCCATAACATTATAAATTTTGGCCATGATAATATATTTTCATACAATGTTTAAGGCTCTTGTATTCTAAATTCTCTCTCCACTCCATCAAACCTTTGTATTCTTACATTAAACTTGGAAATTTCCTAGGTATATACTAGTTAAGCCTTCCTGATGTTTCCACCACCATACAACATCATATTTTGTTAGTATGCTAGAAAAGATAGAGGTGAAATCCAAATCTTGTAACAGCCGCATTGCTTACATTCATCATTTAAGCTCTCAAGATGTGTGATCTCATATTTGTAACATACAAAGTGTCCTTTAAAGATAAACATAAACATAGTGCTCTCTTTCATTCACAAAAGTAAGACATTCATTCAAAGTGGAACTTGGGAAATTCCCAAAATCTCTAATATGGTGTTTTGTGCATACAAATGTTTGGGGGCTACAAAAATATATGATCTCTTGGTGGTGAAAAATATTTTATCACATTTATTGATTATTATTTAAGAAAACTACGACAGTGTTTCATGAAGAAAAAGAATGATACTTCAAAACTTTCAAGGTTGTTGTTCAAATAGAAATAGGTTTGAAATTTAAGTGCTTGAAGTGAGATAGAGGGGGAGAATTTGTTTCTAATGAATTTAATTACTTCTTAACATCTAATGGGATAAAGAGATAGTTTACTTGTAGGTATACTCCACAAAAAAATAGGGTTGCAGAAAAGAAATGTAAGTGCATCGCAGAAGTTACACAGGCATTGATTGTCAAAAAAGAATATGCCTAAATATTATTGGCTTGAAGCTATTCATACATTTATCTATTATATGAACGAAATTCCGATAGTTATAGCTCATAGAATGACCCCCGAAGAATGCTTTACATGTAAAAATCTCAATGTGTCACACTTGAAATTTTTTACTTATATTGCATATAATCATGTGCTAGATACTTGAAAATCTTCATTTGGATGCAGTTAGATGCATATATGAGGTATGTGAAGTCCACTTTGAATTCTAGACTTTTTTATGGGGCAACTAAGGAGATAGAGATATCTGGATACATTGTAGATTGGATTGGTAGCATATCTGATAGAAGATCTACCAACAGATTCATACTTTCCCTTGGTAGTGTAGCAATTATGTTGATAAGTAAAAAGGAATCTATAGTTGCTTTACAAGTATAGACGGTGTGTACAAAGGTGTTGCAATGATAGCATGTGAGGTGATATAACTACAAAAGTTATTGGGTGATTTGAATGCACACGTAGATAATCCAATTGTCATTCATTGTGTCATGCGCAAATTGGATGTCGTATGCATACGTAGTGAGCAGTGGAAGGTCCCCAAGAACAAAGAACTCTACTTTTTGCTCAAAAACCAAGAGAGAAGACTTGCACGACGACATGAAGCAAGAAGACCAATTGGGTACAATCTCCCCCCATGCCTTATGTGAGTGCTCCACAAAGCATGTATTTAATATAGTATTCATCTCCAAGCTAAAAAATAGCCAAAATTTACAATTAGCACGCTTTACCTTTTGTGTTTGCTTTTATCCAAATAAATAATAAAGCGGTTGGGCGTCCCAAGAGTTGGGTTGTGCCGAAATACAATGACAATAATGAATATTTAAATCATGCACCTATGTGCATACAAAATAATAAATATATGTCAAGCCCTTTAATAAATAAGCGCATCAAAATAAATATTGGCTCTATGCCTAAGATGTGCGCCCATCAAAAATGATAATTTATTCTAAATAACTTGAATACACTCTATTGCCTAGTTCTTTCCAGCACCACCGCCACCTGCTCTACACATCAATTGAAGCATTCACAATTGTTAGAAAATGATAAAATTAAACTGACAAAATTAAATACCTAGTAGTTTTCAGCTACAAAATAAATAAATAAGTTGGAACTATGTCCTGACCTTAATTTAATATGAGTACGCACTCTATACTCATAAACGTCCATTAATTTAAATATGTATTTTGCGAAATCACACACTATGGAATCACCCACTTGCACAATAAATTAACGAGACGCCTGAAAAGGAAAGACATCCCCATCGACTTTTCGCACAAGGAATTCACCTTATGTACAAGCCCCATCAAATAAATATAATTTTATGGAATCCACCGCAAAACCTCATGGAATCCACTGTGGAATATGCCTCTTGGCATCATACCCATGGGGTGGAATAGCCATTGTCCTCAATTGTTATTAGCTATGTGGAGCGAGCAGTGAGGAGTAAGTACTTAGGTCACAAGTGCGCATCCATTGGGCCTCTTCAGCAAGATGATTTTTAAAATTCACTAAATATCTAGAATATCTACGGCCAATTCTAATGGTAATAAAGTTGGTATTTAGAATAGTATTAAGTTCAAGGATTTCAGTTTCTTCTTCTAACAAATTAGAATTTTCATAAACAAGGCGGACAAGTAATTGGCCTTTGAAAGGTCGTAACAAATTGATATGAAAAGTGTTGTGGATTTTTCAGTGTTGGGATAGTTCGAATTTAAAGGCATTGTCATTGATTTTGTGAATGATTTTGAAAGGTCCATAAAATCTAGGAGCTAACTTTACAACAGGGTGTTTCTCAACACTTTGTAGTCTTCGCTTTTCAATTCGTAACCAAACATAATCATTAACTGTAAAATTCATAGCTTTTCTTTTCTTATTTGCCTGTTTAGTATATGATTGTTGGGCTTTCACAATCATATCTTCAACTTCATCCAAAATAGTAGTATGCATGTGGGAAATATCATCAGCAGCTTTAACTTTGTTTCACAATGAAGTAAGAGGTGTAGGCAATCTATATCCATAAATGATTTCAAAAGATGCTTTTTGTGTAGATGTATGTGGTGTGTTATTTTATGTAAATTGAAGTAAATGCAAGTGTGTATCCTAGGTGTATGGTTTTGAAATTGTATATGCACGTAAAAGATCTAAAATTGTGTTGTTTGTAGCTTTTGTTTGTCCATTTGTTTCAGGATGAAATGTAGATGAAAAATCAATATTTGTTCCTAAGTTAGCAAACAAAGTAGTCAAAAAATAATTGCAAAATCTAAAATCTCGATCAGAAATAATAACTTTTGATAAACCATGGTTAGTAAAAACAGTTTTAAAAAACAATTGAGCAGCTTGAGATGCGGTTAATGTTTTCTTGCATGAAATGAAATATGCATGTTTGCTAAATCGATCTATAATAGTCCATATCATATCATGATTAGTGTGAGTGTTAGGTAGACCAGTAATAAAATCCATTGAAATATGCTCCCATAGTCTTTCAGGGATTGGTTAACCATACTGCTTACCATGGTGTCGCTTAACTCTTGGACAAATTAAACACTTAGATACAAAGTTAGAAACATCAGATTCTATCTATGGCCAATAAAAATCTTCAGTCAAAGTACGTTAAGTGGAAATAATACCTCTATGGCCTTGATGTAGGGGACAATGAATTCCGTGCAACACAAATTATCTAAATGGAATAGTTACACATAACCTTTTCTCATAAAACATAAATCCATAAGCATAAGACAATGAATCAATTGGAATCCAGTTATTGGCAATTAATTTATTTCACTCAGCTTGAAAAATAGGGTCTTGGTCATAGGTATCTTTCATAGGGATAAGAGAATCAAAAGATATCACAGAGATATTATGAATAGTTGGTCTTTTACTCAAGGCATCGGCAACAACATTTTCTTTTCCAGGTTGATATTGGATAAGTGGATGAAAAATTTGAATAAAAGCAATCCATTTAATGTGTTTGTCAAATATTTGTGGCTGACTCAGAAGATGTTTAATACTTTGTTGGTCAATTTTAATCATGAATTCAGATCCCATTAAATAGTGTTTCCATTGACATAAAGCTTGTACTACATCTAGCAATTCTTTATCGTAGGTAGAATATTTAAGTTAAGAGGGTTTAAGCTTGCAGCTGGAATAAGCTATGTGATGGAAATCTTGCATAAGGACAGCTCCTATTCCAAATCCATTAGCATCAGTACTAGGAAAAATGGTGTAGTAAAGTCAAGAAGTTGCAATATAGGAGCATGAGTTAAAGCATGTTTCAATAAATCAAAGGACTTTTGTTGATTCTCGGACCAATGATATACAATGCCTTTCTTTAATAAAATTTTTAAAGGTAATGCAAGCAATGAAAAATTCCTCACAAATTTTCTGTAAAAGCTAGCAAGATCTAAGAAAGAACGTAATTCATGCACATTTTTAGGTATCGACCAATTCAAAATTGCTTTTATCTTTTTAGGATCAACTTTAATACCTTCAGATAAAACAATATGTCCTAAGTATTCAATTTGTGTTTGGAAAAATTCACTCTTTTCAAGATTAGCGTATAATTGATTCTCTTTCAGTAATTTGAAAACCAAAGATAAATGTTCATAATGCTCATTCTCATTCTTACTAAAAACCAATATATCATCAAAGAAAACAATGACACAATGTTAATGCTTAAAAAATATGCGATTCATCATACGACTAAATGTAGTTGGTGCATTAGTTAATCCAAAAGGCATAACAAGGAATTCATAATGTCCAAATTGAGTTCTAAATACAGTTTTGAAAATGTCAGATGCATCCAGTCATACTTGATGGTATCCATATTTAAGATCTATTTTGCTAAATATTGTAGTCCCTTGTAGTTTGTCCATAAGATCGTCTACCCTAAGGATCGGATATCTATTTTTGGAAGTGATTTTATTAAGGGCACAATAATCAATGCACATTCTATAAGTGTTGTTTTTCTTTTTAACTAAAAGGACAGGTGTACCAAATGGAGAACTGCTGGGTCTAATGAGTCCTCGGGTTAACAATTCTGCAACTTGAGTTTGAATTTCTTTTTGTTCAATTTGATTATGTCGATAAGGTGCTTTACATGGTGGTTGAGAACCTGGAATTAAGTCTATTTTATGATCTTCAGGATGTGTGGGTGTAAACCAGGTGGTAAGTCAGCAGCAAAACAGTCTTTGAATTGCGCAAGAAGTTGTGTATGCCTAGGATACATCTTATTTTCCTTAAATTCAATTTCATTCATCCAGATTAAATACGATTTGCTACCTTTTTTTAATGCACGTCTAGCCTATGTATGACTAAGCAATGGGAAATTATCAAAAGTGACAATACAATGCATCCTACTACTCATGTTGAGAGTAACCCATTGTCTATGCAAGCAGGATGGAAAAGTTAAGTATTTGGTTTATGTGTTGCATGTGCCTAACATAACAAAGAACTTAGTTTTTATTGGAAAAATGGTTGTGTAGGGACTGCCATAAGTAAAGTTCAATCAAAATGGTTACTTTGTAGAAGATTTTAGAAATTGATATAAATTAGTTGCAAAAGACAAGCAAGTGGGAAGAATGTTTACCTTGGATGTAAATACACCTAAGCTAAAGACTACTATGTTTGCATAAGATATAAGAGTCATGGTTGATATTGACAATTGATATAAACATAATCACCATGCTAATGTGCAGCTATTGAAAAATATATACTCATATGAAATTATGACCAGCTTGCCTGAGTTCAAAGTAGTTGATATGCAAAAAAGTATGTGAAGCATATCAATTTGAAAAATAGCCAAGGCATGCATTTTTTGAACATGAACATGTAAGCAAGCATTTACTTCATATTATATATTCAAATGTATAGGGTCTTACAAATACTGTATCAACGGCTGAATGTAAGTATTATGTAACCTTTATTGATGATCATATAAGGAAGGTATGGGTATGCTTCATGTAGGAGAAAGTGAGGTGTTTTTTCTCACTTTCAAGATTTTACAAATTTAGTTGAGAGAAAAATGAGTGTAGATAAAGTGCCTGAGGTAAGATGGAGAGAGAGAGAGTACCTCTCCAATGAATTCAATAATTTTCTAAAACAACATAGAATTCAAAGGCAGTTTACATGAAAATATACTCCACAACAAAATGATGTTATTGAAAGGAAAAATAGATACATCGTAGAAATTGCAGAAGCCTTGATGTAGCTAAAAAGAATATGCCACATTATTATTGAGCTAAAGCTGTCTCTATAGATGTGTATATGATGAAGGGGAGTACTCCAATTGCTGCAATGCATGATGTGACCATAGAGGAAAAGTTTACTAGCAAGAAACTAGCTTTGTCATATGTTAAGGTATTTAGATGCATTGTAAATGTTTATGTTCTCAATGAGCTAGGAAAGAAGTTGGATCTAAAAGATGGAAAGCATGTATTGATGGGCTATTCCTTGAGAAAAAGCATTACATGTATTATAATCTAGTTACATGCAAGCTAAGAAAGAAGTTGGATCGAAAAGTTGAAAAGTGTATATTTGTGGGCTATTCTATTGAGCAAAAGGGTTACATGCATTATAATCCATTTGTATGCATGTTAAAGTGAGCAGAGATGTCATGTTTGTTGATGAGATGAGTAGTTGGTTTGCTGCTAAAAAATAAGTTGTTGTTGATGATATAAAAAGATTGCAAAAATTGTGGGTCCATAGTCATAGACATTGAATGGACCAAAAGAGTCCTCTTCTTGTAGGTTTATTGAAAGACCATGGAGTGGTAAGTTGCATGTAAATAGCACTCCTATAAGTGTAGAAAATGTATCACATAAGAAAAAAGAAAAGGTGGTTGAGTCATTTGGTGTGCTAGATATTTTGGTAGCTATACGTTTACCAACGGTCCCAACGTTGAGCTCGTGGTGAAACACAACAAGTCTCCTCAATTCCAACCTCAAAAGGAGATGAAATATCAATTGCAATTCTAGTCGATGGTAGTAATTTAGGGTAATTCAAGTTTATCGAGTGTGGTCTTTCTCTATCCCCCCCTAAGACTTCCCTCCTCTTATGGCTCATCATTCATGACAAGGCCATTTGGACACAAGAAACTTCCGAGAAGATTGGGATTGGTACATGTTGGAAGGTGTGACAAGGAAAAGGAAACCATTCATTATCTCTTTCTACATTGCCCCAACAATTAGGCCTATTTATAGTGATTGCATTTCAAGGTCATTTTGCATCTTACCTACTATTGTGGAAGGAACTCATTCCAGGTGAGGTCAATGACCTCTCCTCTTCTCTCTAGACACGCCTTAGGGGCACATACCTCTAGACAATTTTGGCTTACTCATACTAAGACAGTATTTAAAAATAAAAATGTTGACTTTCTCTCTCTAAACTAAAAACATATTGTTTGACGTAGAGTAGCCAAGATGGCAATTACACAATAACAACAGATGAAACGGGGTTGGCTCTTTTGAAGTCCAACGAGGAGCTAACAAAGAAAGTTAGAGAGGAGTTACTACTACAAAAGCATGTCGAGGTTAACCCTATGTTAAAGTTAACCCTTTTGTGGATTGAGCTACTACCGAAGAAAAGGTATGAAGAAATCTGGAAAATGAGGTCTAGGTTGCTCTGCGACTCGTCAACGCAATGAGGCTACATCGTTAAAAGAGATCAATCCCCCTACTTCCCCCACTCTCGTTTAACTTTCTTGGTGCACATGTAATGACCGTAATAATCGGAGCCCTTGAAACACTGAAAGCTTGAAGTTAGTCTTTTATCCTTTGATATCATTTACCTTAAGAAAAAAAGAAGAAGAAGAAACCGAGTTTCGGACAATTGTACAAAATGCTGCTTGTCACGTGACACGGGCAAGTCGAGTAGTCACGTTACACGTCGCCCAAAAGCAGACACGCGTGGACCCGGAAAAGCGATTGTTGCTTTTGGGCTACGCGCAGTTGCGGCGCTGGCGGCTTTCCCACGCAAATCACGTATATTGCTCTCGCAATACTGCAGCCGTGTAAATATTTGCAATCGTCGCCAACCACGTTCTTCTCCAGCTCGGTCGTATAGACTGATTCTTTTCTCTTCTCTGTGTGCTACTCTGCTAGCTGCATTCCTGCAACCGATCACCTGTGGCAGCCGCTCGGCATCTCTCTCTGCCAGCGTCTGATTCCTTCTCTCTCAGAGTAGCATTACCACTACTACTTGCTCCGCCTGCCCAACGTCTTCTCTCACACACATCAAAGCATCCTATGGAAGTGGTGGGGTTCCTTGGGCGCGGAGGATTTGGCCACGTTAGCAGGGTTCGTGACTCGACCAGCGGGATGGAGTTCGCCTGCAAAGCCTTACCGATCATGGCCGCGACCAAAGACGATGACGGGAATGACGTTCTGGGTGATAACTCCGAGGCCATCATCCATGAGGTAAGGGCCATGGATAGGCTCCTACATGACATAGTAGTGACCGAGGAGGCTGACGGATCATCGACGTCAAGGGTGCAATGTAACGACTATCCAGGAATGGAAAGGCCGGTGGTCTGCATCAAAGGCGTGCGTACAGGTGAGAGCATGTGCTGTCTGTTCATGGACTTGTGCTACGGCGGTAGCCTTGCCGATCTCCTGGACAATGCTAGACATGCGCCTACAGACCAGGTCAAGTACAATGGTGACCATATGCCTGGTATTACAGCAATGAGCCATAAGAACAGTTGCACTAATGATGACGTACTACATGGTGGTGGTGGCCTGAGCGAAGGGGAGGCAAGGCTAGTGCTTGAACAAGTCATGCGAGCTGTGAAGTTCTGCCATGAGAGAGGGGTTGTACATCGGGATTTGAAGCCAGACAATATTCTATTCCAGAGGAGAGGCGACCTTAGGTCATTGCGCTTGGCGGACTTCGGCTTGGCCGCCTGCACGGCTAGCATTTGGGATGCGAAGGAGGGGATCCAGTCAACACCATTGATGGGCGTGGTGGGGACGCCAAGCTACATGGCACCGGAGGCAGTGGCCGGCAAGGGCTACTATGGCTCCCACGTCGATGTGTGGAGCGCAGGCGTGGTCCTCTATGAGATGCTGAGTGGCCAGTTACCTCCTCCTGCTTTCTTTAGTCATGAGCATGACATTGCTGATCATTGTACTGACGGTGCTGCAGACTGTACTGATTACAGTGCAGAGATACGACGCTTGGGATTCGACCAGCCTTGTTGGAAGCGCGTGTCTTGGATGGCAAAGCACCTTGTGAAGGGGATGCTTTGCAAGAAACCCGACCTCCGATTATCTGTTGAAGATGTGCTTCATCACCCTTGGATCAGGAGTAGCACTAGCAATATGTTGGCCGGTATAGCCAGTACTACTGGCGCACCTGCTTGCAATGTCCACATTGCTCCCCCTCATCATGATCAGGCTTTGATCATGCCAGCTCTAGTCACAGTGCTGTAACAAATCAGCACTCCCAAATTACCAGCTCATATGAACAGTACCGTGCCATCGGATCTGCTAATTCGATGAGTTGTACATACAAGAACAAAGAAAAAATATATTTTGAGAATTGGCGAGTTGGAATATGTAGATGGCAACATTAGCTAGACATGATTTAATGTACTTGTATCTCTGGATGTTCGTTTGTGTGCGTCGTGAAATCAGAGACATGCCTCGTTAGTTGTAGTTCATTTGTTTGCTGCTTACAAGAAAGGCCGTCTAAATATCAAAGCCTCAAGGCACGAATTATAACTGTAAACCACATCATACTCTGTATTTTCACCAACAGTTCGTTACATAGAAAATTTATTATCTGCGTTTGATTGTGCATTGCGCGTGACTGGAAGGTTGTATGTGATTGAGTATAGATAACCCATGATCCGTGACCGACTGTAAATTAAACAGATGAATGTTTAAAGTCCCAAAACTCATATTTCCTCATGGTTGGGTATAATGGTACTTTCCTAATCCCGGGTTGGATTGTGAAACTCTTACTCTTTTCGGACGTATACTATATGCAAAGAGATGTGACTTTCCACATGGTGCACGTACGAAGACAAAGGAGAAATCATAGTCAATTAAGCAAGCTAGAGAGGTCGTAGTTGTTTGAGCAACTACTGTTAATTAATATGAGAGTGAGAGAGAGAGAGGGAGAGAGAGAAATAAGGTGTAGGCCACACTAGGCATAGGCATAGACTACAAGTGCAAGTTAGACTAGGTATAGGCTACATATAGGCTTATGCATAGGCTACGCAAAGGTGAGTGTGGCCTAGGATTACATATAGGCTAGTCTAAGGCATAAGGTCTATATGCACAAGCTAGGGCTAGGTGATTATAAGCTAGATTGGGCTAGCAAAGGCTACATTAGGTGGGGCCAGCTATAGACTAAGCTAGGCATAAGGTATGTTAGGTGAAAAAGTAGGCTTGCTGTAGGCGAGGCTATGCATAGGATAGGCTAGGCGTAGCTATAGGCTAAGCATATGCACAAGCTAGGCTAAGCTAGACCTCCACTATGCATAGTCATTACAAGAAAATACACCTATTAATGAGTAACTAGATGTATTTTATGAACTGAGAAAAAAAACTTACAATGGCATATATAGACCCATTTATATATGCATTTATAGGCTTTTTCCTATAGGCATACTATTAAATTTATAGGCGAGTAACTTGTAAATAAATGAACGTTGCAATGTGTGTGTGTATAGATAGAGAGAGCCTATGTGACATACTGAGAGTGAGAGAAAACTCTCACATCCTCATTGACTTCATCATGGTACATATTCTCTATTTTATCACCATTATCATTATTAGCATCATTATTAATCCTCCAACCTTCATTTTTTCCTCTTCCTGTGAACCTTCTTAATTTCTTGGCCCCATCCACTTGTAGATTGCAATATTATAAATCACATGCACTTGAGCTATTTAAAATCATTTCCACCATCATGCTACTTTTCATGACATTGACTAAATCCAAGTTATCATCAATCCTTTCATCATCATACTATTTTTTATACCATTGACTAAATCCAAGTTTTCATCAACCCTTGTATCCTCCTTAGTATCCTCAAACATCACTAAGAGAACGAGAGGATAGTGCATGCAAATCTAGGCACATTAAATGAGTTAGTTAATTAGGGTTAGTGAGTTAATGAGTAATAAAGGAAGCAAAGTTTTAGGAAAATATGCTTTTCTGTAAGGAGGAGATCCTTTATTATAGTGCCAATTGTATTGATGTTACCATCATAAGATTGATGGTAAGCTACTCTGGAACCCCAAGAAAGGAGAAGCCGAGCATATGCGAGACAATGAAATTATCCAAGCCAATGAGGATCATCTTCGTAAACAACCAAGGAAAAGAAACAATTGACATTCATCAATGAGCCAAGAAGGGTAGGCTTTTTGTAATGTTGAGATGCTATTAAGTTACCTCAACTATTTAAATTCATGGAGAATTTTATATACCTTCTCTTTATATAACTAGTTTATGATTTTTCTTATGATTATATTAATAAAATCTAAAAAGTTTAAAAAATTTAAATCTACGGGATCCACCAATGATGTTTTAAATGTTGGAGCTATATATAGCTTACCCTATCTAGACTAGGTGTCACCTATATATATGTAGATTGTGATCAATATGAAATAGTCTTTGGGAGTCACCACAACAGAAATGAGTTATAGATACGCATGTTAGACGCGCAAAGTCGGGCGCGTCTATCATTGCGTCTATATGCGCATATAAAAGAGCGTGTAAATAGACACAAATTTTGTGTCTATATATCTGCACAAATAGATGCGAATATAGATGCGTTTTCAGACACGTAATTATTTAACCACCTGAAATTGGACTTATTATAATAATAAAAACCAGAGTTAATAATTATTTTTGCATTGCTCTCTAATGATCAATGGCAGTTCCTCCAGTTGACAAGCCTGATATAAGTAATTAGCGGTAAGTGACATAAACCTTATTATACAATTAGTAGCAAGCATTGTATGTATCTCGTAATTTCTCTACTTGAAGATGATAAAAATACTTCCTTTTTATTATGGAAAATTCAATTTAGCTTTAAACTTGAATATTAATTCTTGAGTATGCACATGTGCGTATGATATTTTCCATAGAATTAAGAATACACATTGAATCATTAAGTGAATCAAGTATGTTACAGTGAATGATCCATCTCATCTTCAATGAGATTAGCCCTTGCTAAACTATCTACTTCTAGGTCTATGTTACTAAGAGGTAACGAAACAAATAAGTCTATCCCACTATCAAATGTGTTGCTATATTGCTCAATAACTTCATCATTATCAACCACATTATTGTCCTCTTCTGCGTTTCCTTGAACATCCTCGCGAGGTTCATCTTGTACTATATCACGCATATAATCCATTATGGTGTCATCATGTACATCATCATTAATTGTTGGATTGTCATCTGCTATCTCTATGTCGGTAATATTACCATATATTGGTTTTGAACGATGAGATATAGGAATGACATACCACCATCGGTTATTGTTTACTATTGGATGATACATAACCTGTATTTGAAAAAAAAAAGCAAGAAACTTAAATACTTATTATATTGTGTATATGTATCACATGTATACATATAAAAAAAAATAGCTTTTACATATATACCTGCTCGCATTGTTGAGGTAGTACTAATGTGTCATTCTTGTTTTGGTGAAATTTTGTAGAGTCGATGATTACAAAACCACTTGGATGACATCTGATTGTGCAATGCTCACTATTTGTTACCACTTCTTTAAACCACTTCACATCCAGTACATATATAAAGAATCGTCTGAAGTCAAGCTTCAGAATATCTTGGATCAAGCCACAATAACCTTCCATGGTACCATTGGCATCCTCGAAGTGAGCAATTGGGTATTTCTCTTTTCATCTATACGTTGAGTTCGAAGATGTTTACCCTCACACCAAATAGCATTGAATAATGTGCACTAGTAATAAAAAATTAAGATCAAACATGTCAATTTATTATATAAAATATAACTAGAAACAAATTAATTGATAGTATGTCTCACCTTTGATAAGCAACCTCGTGCGTATTCCCACTCTTCTTGAGATATATTAATTTCCTTCTCTTTTTCCATTCTCTCTATTTCCTCATGTAACCAATCTATATCAATATGACGTGGGAGCGCTTTTAGATGATCTGAAAATGAGACATTACGTCCATATCTAGTGCAAAATGCTTGTCTTTTGCTTTTTCTTCTTGCCCTTGCTTCATTATATAGTGTCACCCATTTGCTCATTACATCACTATTGAGCACACAAAAACTATTTAACTTACGAAGTTCTTCTTTTGTTAGCACTTTACTCATTCCTTTTCCTTGAGTTATTATAGAGGTTATTCTTAAGTCTTCATTGTCTTTCCATAGTCGTGGTTGAGAGGGATCCACTTCAGCAAGATATTCAGAGATATAAACAAGGGATGATTGCACTAACCAACCCTCAGCCATGCTTCCCTCAAGCTGTGCTTTTTGCCTCACAAAATCTTTCAAGGTTTTCATGAAGTGCTCAAGAAAAAACATCCACCTTGTATGAACTACCCCACAAAGTGCGATCTCATCAATCAAATGTACGAGTAAATGTAATTGAGTAGTCAAAATGGAGCGAGGAAAAATTTCCTCCACCAAACAAACCACCTCGACAGATAATACTCGAGCATCTTGCAATGTGTTTGGATCAATTTCCTTCGAGCTCACGTATCTGTCACGATGTATTTGACAATTGTTTATTTTTGTGTAGAAATTCAAAGAGGTTCACTACATGATGTATGCAATATATAATGAAAAAATACAATGTATATACATCTCACAAGCTCTCCTATCTTGTAAATGATATCACATACATCTTTGGATACACAATGGATATATTGCTAGTAGAAAGTACGAAATGAATATAAATAATATTCATAGATCAAATGATTAGTTGAGAAAAAAGTCATTATACCCTAAATTTTACACATAGTTACTCCACTAATTACTATATTCATGGTTAGAGATACCCTTACTTGAATCATTTTGTGCCAATTTTGGGACTTCAAACCAGATAGTTGCTCCACACTTCTTTTCTTTTTCTTTATGAAGGCTCCCTTGAGACACCTCATACATCCTGTGGGTGTTCGAAAGCTACATATCTCTTCCTTCACTATTTTTTCCTTGTTCTTTGACAGCATCCAAGGTGCATGGGGTAGCTCAATGAGAGCGGAATTCTGGTGTCGAGAAGTGCTTAAAAATAGCTAAAAATTACGAATATCAAGGGAAAAATATTCAACGTCGAAGGCGGTGGCTCGATCTAGGACGATTTTAAGCGCCAAAGTGCTTTAAAGGCGCCCGAGCGACACTTGTTGATTTTTCATAATTTTTCAGATTGTCGTGTGGGTTGACAAGAGTTACCGGCCAATGCCGGATGCCGAGCCAGACGCCCAGGATTTTTCAGATCTCAATTCGGAGTCCGGACGTGAAAATGGCCAAGAAACCGGTAAAGATGCGAAGAGGTGGATAAAATTTGGCCAAAATGGGCAAGTGACCCTTGGGAGCCCAAGATTTAAATGTAGCATGAAATTTTTCATGCATGAAAGAGAGGAAAACGTGGAGAGAGGGCGTGGCCTGTAGGCGCCAAAAAATGCGCCCTCTTGTTGATCATGCATCATGCCTGCTGCAAACAACCCCCCCAATTGATCATGGGGCTTCAATCCCCCTGGATGCTGACTCTATCGCCGTGCTTCGCTCCTCTGATGGTGGTAAAACCCATAAAACACGCGAAATATGGAGAAATTGGGTGTTTTGGATATATAAATGGAAAATATAATAAGACATACCAACTAAATTTGTGTTTTTGCTACAAATGGACCTACGGGCCATAGCCCACAACTCATTTTGTATTTTCAGTAATTTAATATTGCAAAAAATATAAGAAAAATAGGAAAAATTGAGAAAAAATAAGGAAAAAATGGATTTTGAGTGCCGAAAATTAAGAAAAAATAAGAGCCATGCTTGTGGATGTATGGGGGGTCTGAAGTATGAGATTTAGCCTCATTTCAGCCCTACCTTTATGTTTTAGTGAGTTTTTATTGCTTTTCATACAACAAAAAACATGGAAATGAACCCTAAACCGATCAATAATGCACAACCTAAACGGGTGAGGGGATAGAGTGTACAAAATGTTTTTGAATGCTGAATGAAATGATGAAAAGCTTGCTGGTTTTTATGCATACCATTTAGATTGGTCGATAATTAAAAATTAAGAACCTAGTAGCACGAGGGTTTCTCGGTGCTAGGTTCATGCAAGGCTGCATACGAGCAATAGTCGAAATCATTGAAAGAAATGTTTTCCACATGTGCACCAATGCTAATTCTTCTTTGTTTGAGCATGTGGACATTCACAATTTGCATGAAGCATAGAAATGATAAAAGGTATCAGATAATACCTCCTGGATGTATGGCAATTGCTTTCTAGAAGATCGTGACCAACATGGAGTGAGCAAGGTTGTCCAAGCTGCAGGCCAGGCATTGGGTCCTAGGGGAAGTAAAGTGAGGCAAATGGTACAATCTTGGAACGAAATAATTGGTGCCTTGAGTGGAAATGTGTGCGATGTTGTGTTATATATGTTGAGCGACGCATCGAGGGGCCAATCCCCAAGATGTAGGAGAGTCGCAGTGAGATAGCGGGAGTCAGCCGTGGGAGGACCTCCTATGTTTGTACTTCGTGCTATTTGGCAATGTGTTGGGACTCCCTCTGAGGAGTGTTAATTGGGTTAGAGTTGGACTACGAGACGTGATACAAACGCAAGATGTTTAGGAAGATGATGTATGTGTCATCCACGCTCCTAACCACGAGGCCGTGGGGTTGTTGAGCGCATGATAGAGGTCCGGCTAGTGCATGAGCCAGTGCCGGCCCGTTTCAAGTCCCATCAGTGGTGCGTCTGTCGGGAGCTACCGATAAGTGGCGATTTCCGAATCTTGGTCTCATAAGGGACCTGTTAGTTTTATTCTATTGGTCGATAGCCGCCTTGAAGCGGTGGATATCAAGTTAATCTAATAAAAACCTTGGTCATCAGTATGACGGTCAATCCAAGAAATCCCCAACACTCAAAGGATACTTTGTCTATCTTGAACAGTCTAGTGGGATCTTTGACACGTCGGGTGATTGACTATTTTACCCTTTGCCCTAGAAGTGATACCATGCTTGAGTTTGGGTCACTATGGGAAAATACCCATGAAGCTACCTCTAAGATTAACAGCCCATGGAGATTAGAGAAAAGGGAAAGTGAAAGTAGTGCTAAGATGACACAGTCATCTATGATCATTCATGATGATAATGTCATAGAAAAGACTGTGACAATGATGGTTAATATGCACATAGGAGGACATAATGATTATGATCTAAAGATACATCCGATGCTAGTGCTCGACGCAGTTGGGTACCGTAGTGTGATTGCCAAGATCCGTAAAGCATTGGATGATGTCCATGTGTGTGGAAAACCATTGTTAGTAAGGAAGATTTCATTAGGACCTATCCTAAGTTCTAGCAGAGTGGTGGTAGATGAGAATAGGCTTACTAGAACACCACTAGCAGATGATGGGATAGATTCCCTGTTGCATAGTGTTGGACTCCCTAAACCACTTTGTGAGTTGGCGGAAAGGGAAGTTCATGGAATTAGTGACTCTTCCACACCAGTAAAGGTGGAAATGGAAGAGATTAAAGACCCTAATACATTGGTGTTAGGTCAAGAGGAATACGAAGATTTTGATGACCCAGTCTTGATCCCAAAAGGGAGGACTAAATGTCCTCCTCTTCATAGGGATCTCCCACTATTTTATGGGTTGCCAAATGAGGATCCGATGATTCATTTAAGAGAATATGACCTAACTTGCATTGCAAGTGGGTTCGACGATATATATCGGATGCTTGTATTCCCAAGTACCCTGAAGGGAGAGGCAAGGAAATGGTACTGGAGCCTCCCAAGAGGGTCGATCAAATCATTTGAGGAGACTTGTGATAGATTTCTAGATGAGTATGAAAAGAAGCTCCCTATGATTCAGGTCTTAGGGTAGCTTATGCAGTTTAGACATGAGTCTTATCTTTCTATTAAAGAGTATGCTAGAGCCTTTGATAGTACTCTTAGGCTTTGGCCAAGAAGAGCCAGTGCATTACCAGATGATGTGCTATGTGAGCTCTTTCTGAATGGCTTAGAGATTGTATGCAAATCCAAGTGGAACTGCAGAATCCTAAGTCGTTAAGGGAAGAAAAAATGCATACCATTGATTATGAGGGTCGTATTCAGAGATGTTGGGAAAACTTTTGGAGTTTTCCCGGCTCAGTACAAGTGTATCCTAGCTTCCAATCATTTCTGCAAGGAGACAACTGACTTGTTGATACCAAGGCAGCCTATAAGGGGAACCTTGGTGGCCAAAATCTCAAAGCAGAAAATGGCCATCCTATGAGTAGTAATGACATGCCTCTCAGTGAACAGGTGCCAAGCCATATAAGTCCCAATAGGGCTTGCAACACTTCCACGAGAAGTGGTTGTGATGGCAATATGGATCGCACCAATGGGCATATGAGTGTTGATAAGCATTCTGTGTGTGGTTCTAATTTTGTTGCTAGTAAGGCTCTTGAGAGACCTTTGGTATTGGAATCATGCTTCCGGGTGGATGTTGTTCCCTTCAGTGAAAGTATGGTTCTTATGGGGAAAATTTTGCAGTATGGACGTAAACAAGTAAAGGCATCTTTTGTAAAGAGGATGAAAAATGCTAAAAGTCCACCTGTGCTTCACAAAGGTCATAAGGATGTGAGGCCCTTTGGCCATAGGGATAAGTTTGCATTGAGTTCATTAGACCAGTGTAGCAAATTGAGGGAGTGCAAGAATATTAAGGGAAATGTGAGATGGGTTTGGAGACCCAAAATCTCCAAAAGTATGGCAGGAGTGTCAGATGCAAGGCCAATGATCCCATCTGGATATATTCTATTGAACCCCCAAGAGGATAAGACTAGATATAAATCTGACAATATACACTGCCTTGGGATACACCCATGTGATGTGCCTAGGCTTGAAGCTCTACCTAGTTTGGGTCGCAGCACTGATTTATGTGAAAACCCAAATAGGGGAGGTTCGAATGAGTACAAAGCTATGATTCTTTCTCCCAAATGAGCCACTCAGCCGCTTGAACGACCAGTTTATTCAGCTAACAATAAATGTGGGACATGCAAGCCCATGGAGGCCGTTCATTCAGCTCATAGTGGCCAAGAAGGGATCGGCCTTGTTGATGAGTTATTTGTGGAAAGGCTTGGACTTGTATCTCTACAAAAAAAAAAACCTAAGATAAAAAAACACAAGATCAAGCTTTTAGCTAACTTGCATGAGTAGCATGGGGCTAGTCGACCTATTATATGCTATCCTTGGCATCCTGGGTAGTCTGATAGGGTGTGATGTATATGCCGAGGACATCAGTATTACGTGGACTAAAATGACCTATCTAGTTTTAAGCTAGGAAGGCTAGCTGCTTTGGATATTACTTCCAGATTTCATCAGGCCAAGAGGGCCAGTTGTCTGTTTAGTACAGGTGTGGTTAACGGATTCTTGTTTTAGTTTTTGTGCTAGACAGGTTTCAAAGAAGAGCTTGGAAGGAGCCTTTGTTGCGCGGAAGCTTCTCGTGGCCCTATCCAGGTGATATCTCTCCTTTATGAGTACTGTATTTTATGCTATATGTGTTTGTGTACTTTTTGGGGGATTTTCTTTTCTTATTGGGGACCGACGTCTAAGGCATGAAGTCCCAGGTTTAGGTTAAGTATGTCTGAAGGGAGGTCTGAGTAGTCGTTGCCTCCTGTAAAGACACTGTCAGATATTAAAAGACCTGTCTTAGAAGGGAGTTCTAGTGATCCTGTTCAGCTAGCCTGCTAGGCAGATGCTCTAGGAGTTCTTGTTAGTTGTGAGGCTGTTAGAGAAGCTTGTAGAAGAAAAATAATGATGATAAAGGAAAAGAAACCCTAAATATCCCAAAAGAAAACCAATATATACAAAGGTGTGTAAAAAGGGGTTCTAACCCCTATCAAAAGAAGAAAAGAAAAGAAAGAAAAAATTTTATAAGCAGTTGATCATTGCCTTGTGAAGGCCTGGTAGGTTCTTGGGGACGAGTCAGACCCGGGGTCGATGCCTTGTCTTCCTAGGGGTGGCATCTTGCTAGAAAAAAGACATTTAGGAAGGTTGAAGCAAAAATAAAAGTGAGCGTCAGAAAAGGATTAAGTGTCGCCTTGCGAGGGCTTGGTAGGTTCTTGGGTACCAAGACTGGTCCTGAGGCCGATGCCCTGTTCTCCTTGGGTCACTACGCTCAGCTCCCTCCTTTTTACATGCCCAAGTATAGAAAATGGAAACCCTAAAAGAAGAAATGTACTGCAAAAAAACACTTCTTGATTAGGCTCTAGGAGTCCTCGCCTAGTAGGAGCTCCTAGTTGTGTTGTCCTTATTTAGGTAGATAGTTCAGACCACCACTTAGGGCAACCTCTTTGATAGTTCTTTTTAGTTTGGCCATGTTGGAGCAGTCGGTTTTAGTGACTAGCTTCGAACCTTTTGTCAGATTATGCTAGGCCTACTCCTTGTGGATGTCATGCCTTGGTTCTGTCAGGGGGTAGGGTAAGCATTGTGCTGTGTTTAGTATGTATCTATTTTGTATCAGCTTGATGCTTCCTTTGGTTGTTTTGTGCAAATCTACCGTGGGATTCGACGGGCTGAGTCGCCCTATCCTGTGGTCACCAATGAGAGTGGAATTTTGGTGCCGAGAAGTGCCTAAAAATAGCTAAAAATTACGAATATCAAGGGAAAAATATTCAACCTCGAAGGCGGCGGCTCGATCTAGGACGATTTTAAGAGCCAAAGTGCTTTAAAGGCGCCCGAGTGACACTTATTGATTTTTCATAATTTTTCAGACTGTCGTGCGGGGTGACAAGAGTTACTGGCCAATGACGGATGCCGAGCCAAACGCCCACGTTTTTTCAGAGCTCAATTCGGAGTCCAGACGGGGAAATGGCCAAGAAATCGGTCAAGATGCGAAGAGGTGGACAAAATTTGGCCAAAATGGGCAAATGACCCTTGGGAGCCCAAGATTTAAATGTAGCATGAAATTTTTCATGCATGAAAGAGAGGAAAACATGGAGAGAGGGCCTGGCCTGTAGGTGCTGAAAAATGCGCCCTCTTGTTGATCATGCATCATGCTTGCTGCAAACAACCCCCCCAATTGATCATGGGGCTTGAATCCCCCCAGGATGCTCACTCTATCGCCGTGCTTCGCTCCTCCGATGGTGGTCTCTCTGAAGAATTCTGATTTCAGTATTTCTCTCTCCTCCCTCTCTCTCCTCTAAGGGCAGATTCATGTGGTGAAGAAGAAGAAGAAGAATGGATGACGGATGCTTGTCCAATGAAGACCGGATTGCTCCATGGTTCAAGAGGAATGAAGATTGCTGATTGTGGACTGTCATGAGTATTAATGGCTACTGGAAAGCAGTCTCGAGATATGGCAAATAAAAACCCGCAACTCGCAAAGAACGGTAATCTCATTTTTACAAAGGAAATTGATGTTTTATGCAATTTGCTTCATGAATATTTGTTCCCATGGGATGATTATGCATTATAATGTTGTTTGCTATGAGTTTGATTAGTTTATGCTCAGAAAATCAGAAAATCAGAAGTGTTGTGATTGAAATTAATGGTGTAAAACCCGTAAAACACGCGAAATTTAGAGAAATTGAGTGTTTTAGATATATAAATGGAAAATATAATAAGACACACCAACTAAATTTGTGTTTTTGCTACAAATGAGCCTAAGGGCCATAGCCCACAACTCATTTTGTATTTTTGGTTATTTAATATTGCAAAAAATACAAGAAAAATAGGAAAATGGGGGAAAAATGGATTTTGAGTGCCGAAAATTAAGGAAAAATAAGAGCCATGCTTGTGGATGTATGGGGGGTCTGAAGTATGAGGTTTAGCCTCAGTTCAGCCCTACCTTTATGTTTTAGTGAGTTTTTATTGCTTTTCATACAACAAAAAACATGGAAATGAACCCTAAACAGATCAAGAATGCACAACCTAAACGGGTGAGGGGGTAGAGTGTACAAAAGGTGTTTGAATGCTGAATGAAATGATGGAAAGCTTGCTAGTTTTTATGCATACCATTTAGGTTGGTCGATAATTAAAAATTAAGAACCTAGTAGCACGAGGGTTTCTCGGTGCTAGGTTCATGCAACGCTGCATACGAGCGCATGATAGAGGTCCGGCTAGTGCATGAGCCAGTGTCGGCCCGTTTCAGATCCCATCACTCAATCTTTCCTTGGGGTCCAATGCGTGGCCAGGCTCGTCTCATGTGACCAATGTTACGTAAATCCTCCCTTACATTTGAATCACGAGCCCCTATCAAGTGATTCCATAACGTAGATACAGCATTTTTGAATATGTGCATGGGGTCCAACAAGTGATTGATCTAGAGTTCAGTCCAATACGAAAGACGAAAAAATATAGAGAACCTAACAAACAAAAAATATATTATGTAAACAATTCATCATGCTAAATACTTTAAAGTCAATCGAGAGAAATATACTTCTTATGGACTCATGCCGAGTGGAGGGTGGCTGTCGGCATTAATCAATCTCTCCTTCCAATCTCGAATGGTTAGAGATTGTGGAGTCATTCCATTAGTAGGGAGAACATATTTGGGATGGTCAATAGGAAGAAATCGATGATGATTGTCATAGATAACCTTCTTTAAACGCGCCGGCCTATAGGAAACTAGAGAGGAACCGCAAATAGGACATGCATGATATCCTGATGTGGTAAAACCTAAACAAACAAGTGAATTAATAACATGCAATTGATTCAAGTCTTGAATTTTAAATATAGAGTTATATACATGTACCTGAACACTCTCCATATCCTGGAAAGTCATGCATGGTCCACAACAACATGGCCTTCAAAGTGAAATCTCTACAGGATGTAGATGCGCTTGTATCTTGCACCTCAATACCTTCCCATAACATTTCTAACTCTTCAATCAAACGCTCTAAGTAAATGTCCATGTTTTTTACCTTGTGCTTTCCAGGAATCAGAAGGGACAACATTACATGTCCCTTTTTAATTGCTATGGATGGAGGAATATTATAGTTCACCAATACCACTGGCCATACATTGTATGATGTGCTTTTGATGCCAAATGGATTGATTCCATCCATACCTAAACCAAATCTCAAATTTATTAGCTCTTCTTTGAAAACGGGCCACAAATTGTCTATATGTTGCCATGCTTGTGTGTCTAGAGGGATCCTCCATTTTCCATCACTTGAACGATGACTAGCATGCCATGATATGAGCTTTCCAATAGACTTACACTTGAATACCACCATAATCTCTCTTATAAAAGAAAGAACTCGTAACAAAACGGGCGCTGAGACTGTAATACAAGTGTGAGCATGCACATGTGCGCATGATAAAAACCATAGAATTAAGAATACACATTGAATCATTGAATTAAAAAAATAGAGTTAATAATCACTTTTTCATTGCTCTCTAATGAATTGCAGTTTCTCCAATTGACAAGCCTGATATAAGTAATTAGCTGCAAGCGACAGAAACCTTACAATTAGTAGCAAGCATTGCAATATGTATCTCGTAATTTCTCTACGTACTTGAAGATCATCAAAGATACTTCCATTTTATTATGGAAAATTCAATTTAGTTTTAAAATTGACTATTGATTCTTGAGTATGCACGTGTGGGCATGATAAAAACCATGGAATTAGGAATACACATTGAATCAATAAGCAAATTATCTCATCGCTCTCTCTTTTTCTATCTCCTCTCTCTCTCTCTCATTTCCTTTTCTCTCTCCTCTCCCTCTCATTCCTCTCCCTCCCTCTCTCTTTTTCTCTCTGCTCTCTCTCTCATTCCTCTCCCTCCCTTGCCCTCTCTCATTCCTTTTTCTCTCTCCTCTCTCTCTCATTCCTTTTTCTCTCTCCTCTCCCTCTCTCATTTCCTTTTCTCTCTCCTCTCCCTCTCATTCCTCTCCTTCCCTCTCTCTTTTTTCTCTCTCCTCTCTCTCTCATTCCTCTCCCTTCCTTGCCCTCTCTCATTCCTTTTTCTCTCTCCTCTCCCTCTCTCATTGGCATGGGAGGTTGGAATACACAAGGAGGGAGGTTGGAATACACAAGGCTTACAATGCAAAGTCAGAACACTACAGGGTAGAGGAGTCTGTAAAAAGACAGCTATCAATCAGGTGACACTTTTTGGGTACTAGCATGGGCTAACAATATAAGCAACTTGGACCAAGACCATTTCACAAGTGAGCTATTGCCTTATTAATGTTAAGTATCACTTTATTGGCTCCTTTACCCTAAATATACTAAAGAAATCTGGACAACTAGACTGGCATTAGGTCCAATGATAATTATTAAAACGCAAATCATTCATTAGTTTTGAAGCCACAATAAGGTCGCATCTAACGCTGCAGCATTAGCATCAGATTTTTGGAAATCCTCACCCACAAGCAAATCAATAGTGGCTCCGCCACATCAACCACAACAAACCTTTCTCCTTCTTTGATGGATAGGAATCTAGCATTTTGGAGACAATGCAAAGATGCCGCCTCTGGCTCCAGAACTACTCTTAATAGATGAGGGCTAGCATCCTCTGAGCATGTTCTGCTTGACACTCCCTTGACCATACCAGCTTCGTGACCACATTTCCTCATCTTTTGCTTGGCATCTTCTGCCCATATTGCTGGCGCGGAAAGACACCATTGAATATCCTTCATCGTCAATTGCCCACCATACCTGTCCCTCAAGTAATGCAAGATAAATTGTGATACTTTCTTGAGGTAGTCGATGATGAGAGACTCAATTGAAAGGCCTTGAGGAAGAGCCTTTGATTTGGATTGACCTTTGTAAGGAGCTTGTTCTGCTAGATATAACTTGAAACCACTCATGAAAGTACTTCCGCAAGGAAGCGATTGCGTACATGCAACAATGGTCTTGATGGCAATCTAGTTTGTGTTTTGCAGTAGGGCACAGAGGAGGCCTCATGCTGCAGGGGCCAGTCGCGGTTGATGTCGTGCACAGATGTGGATATCGTGCAGGGGCCATACCCTCTCTTGCTCTATTTGCCTATTATGTTTAACATCTTATCTCTTTTTCTCTCTCCTCTCATTCTCTGTTTTTTTTCTCTCCTCTTTCTCTCTCATTTCCTTTGGCTCTCTTTCTCTCCTTCTCTCATTTCTTCTCCCTCCCTCTCTCTCTCTCTCATTTCCCTATTATGTTTTCTTCTCCCCCCCTCTCCCTCTCCCTCTCCCTCTCTCATTCTGCGTCTATTTCCGCGTCTATGTTCGCCTCTATACTCGCATCTAACTAAACAATAGACGCACATATACACGCAAAAATAGACGCACACATCAAAATTCAAATCATACTTAAATCATTTCCTTTCAAACTATGCCTTTCCTTTCCTAAAATTTTACGGTTCTGAAGCTTGAGTTTAGCCGACATGCAGTCTCTTCATGCCTCACCTCCTCATGACTCACCTCTTCTTTCATTTCAAACACACAAGAAGGGAAAAAGGAAAGCCAAGGAGAGGAAGAAAGAGAGAACAAGAGAGAGAAAAACAAGAAGAAGCAACAAGCATCAAGGGAGGGTAACTTACCAAGGAGAAGGAAGAAGCGCCACCACCCGCCACACCAAACACCCAAGGTGAGTCTCTCTCTCTCTCTCTCTCTCTCTCTCTCTCTCTGTTTCTCTCCTCCTCTCTCTGCTCTGTCTGTGTATTTAGGATTTGTGATTCCATTATGTATTGCATTTTGTAAATCATCAATGGCAGTCGTCGGCCTAAAATCAGTCGACCAAGCACGTCTGATAGTGCGTCTACATCTCAGTGTAGACGCAAATATAGACGTGAAAAATGTTTCTCTGAGGGCACGTCTTAGAGCGCGTGTGCTGGCGCGTGTGCTCTGCAGTGTACACGCGATGATATACGTGCTGACAGATGGCCACAGAGACACAGGTATAGACGCGCACAGAGACGCATGTATAGACGCTGTATGTAATATGTTTTATCTACACAGGGTAATATGATTTTTCTTGTGCAGATGTGGAGTCCTGGATCCTCTAGCACCCCATTCAACAACGAGAAATTCATGGGGGAGATGACCAATTATCTTGGTCGCCCTCCCACTGCAGATGAGGTTTTCAGTGTGATGTCTGGGACACCTATCACATCTTTGCCTACACAGGGATCAGTTGAGGTACATGGATCGGCCGAAGCACGTATATCTGCAGAAGCATGTGTATTGAGTGAGGTAGAGGATAGTGCACCTCGAGGGAGGAGGGAGAGTGGTGCGGGAGGACGAGGAGGTCGAGGGCTTTGTGGGGGTTGCCTAGGTGGTGGCTCTCGATTACCCTCACCGGAAAATGAGAGAGGTGAGCCTCCACAAATGTACTACTCTATCACTGATGTTGGTGGTATCTTGCATGACTTTGAGAGGAAGGAAGTGATAGCCTACTTGAGGATTGTCGTGCATGCCACATACAAAGATTGCATGATTCCCTTCAAGCACCAAAAAAATGGTTTGTGGCAAGAGGTGCTGCGGGCAGTACATAAAAGGTACCCTAATCCCGAGAATTCATGATTCTCAGATGATTGGGGACGGTCAAAGGTGAGAGACGCGCTTCATAACAAGAGGTCTCACCTTATGACGCGCGCCAAGGAGTCATTGCGGAGACAAGAGCAGGGGCGCCTTGGATATGGCCAACCACCCAATTGCCACTGCAAGGAGTGGAAAGAGGCCAAGAAGAGAGCAGCGGAGAAAATGACAAGTCGCCAGCATGCAAAGACGGGACGTATCCAGATGGCAACCATGGGATCGTCGCATTATGGATTAGGTGGCAGGGAGTCATGGGAGGTTGAGTTTGTAAGTATTATTTGATTTCTTTTTTTAAATTAAATTTTGTAATTTGTTTCACTTCATTATATAGTGTGTTTTAATACGTTGTATGTTCAAATTGTTTTGATCGTTGGTAGGATGACTACTCCTAGAGAGGTAGGCTACCATCGAGGTCATAACCAGGCATCCACTTGGCAGCATTTCTACGAGGAGGGACTCATCACGGAGGAGCAATATAATCACGCCATGAGGATTCCACCACCAAAGAGGTATGTTTTATTTTTTACATGAAAAGTATAAATAACTCTAATTTATTGTTTGTAATGGTATTTATATACCTTAATCCTTTGAGTAGGCGAACCCTGATACAGTTGAGGATAGCGAAGGGGGGACTAGCAGTAGCGTTGGCGGCAATGGCAGTGGCACAGGCAGCGGTGGTGATAGCGATGATGATGCCTCTTCTAAGGAGATATAGAGGAGCCCCATTCATGCATGCATCCCCTTGGCTTGTAATTTTCATTTTTGATAGGTATTACTTTCAGCTAGTGCTTGCGAGCATGATGTCACAAGCACTAGAACTCATAATGTAAAAACATTTCATCTATATATATGAAATTTCGTGTGCTACATACATTGTTTTGTTTTCAGTATCCAATCTTCGAAATAATCTTTCTCTGTTTTCCCTAAGCATACAATTTGATGTTGATGGGGGGAAAAAAACCAGAGAGCAAAGCCACATGCTCTCTAGTTTTTTTTTCATACCTCTGTTTTGCGTGTCTATCAACGCGTCTAAATTGCAGGATAAATGTGCGTCTATTCTTGTCAAAAACTTTCAGAGTAAACGCGGTTTTAGACGCGTAGATACACACATCTATAGACGCACAATATGAATATATCCACTTTTTTATAAATATGATTATATATTTACATAGCGTGTTTATACGCGCGTCTATAGGCGCGTCTAAGTGTGCATGTAACTCTGATCATACGCATGCTTTTAGACGCGATTTTGTAGACGCGAAAATAGATGCGTTAATAAACGCGCTGTCGAAGGGATTGGAAAGCAATGACGCAACTTCAAAAGTCCTTGATAATTTCAGGCTAGAAGATCCAACAAGAAAAATGAAGTAAAATCTGTTATAATTTCAGGACACTCTGCATTCTTTTGAGCATTTAAAAGAAATTCCACCCTCTTGTTCAGCTCCATAGTTGCTTCAATAAAGTCTATAAGAACAAAAGGAGAGTTGCTTTTTCCACAAGTTTTAATTACAGTGATTCGATGAATCAATCTCTGAATTGTCAATGATCTCTTATGAATTCAATCCTTCGTGTTTATCACAAACATCCTCATAAGGTCACAAATCTGTTTCCTCAAATTCATAGACTGTTTTACTATCTTCATTATCATAGATACAAAGCTTTGCATGAAGAAAGAAAGGAAACAACCTATTCAATTCCCAATTTTAGCAAGAGTATAGATATCCAAAGAAAAAGTGTTTATGAAAGTATTCTTTGTCATTCAGATATGCTAAGACTCAAACAATGAAGACAGATTTGGATTTCTCTTCAGATTGCTGAACATCATTTTTTATGGTGCTCCAAGAGATCATCAAAATCAATGCTTCCACATGTTTCTGATGCATTTAGAACAGTAGTGATGTGGTGTTGCTTTCAATCTGTTCACTAGTGATCCTCGCTTTGCAACATTCCAAGATCCCTGTAGCAGAAATTGTTCGTAGACCTCGCAAGGAATATCAGTCCTCAGATGTCTTCTTCAATGTAACAACTGTTCATGCTGTTTACGCTTGCTGGGTATAGTCATTGTCTTGATTTTTCTGTGTATGTTCTTGCGTTTTCCCGAGATAGATACTGGCTCCATTATCATATGAATGGACTTTCAAGCATTACTGGGTATCTTGATCTCCGCCCAGGTAAGCCACTGTTTCAAGCTTACCCCACAGGGAAATGGTTGTCTTGATCAGCATTGATGTTTAGCAGTCCATCAGCACACATATTGAATGATTATACCAGGACGGCATAGATTATACACATTATTTGCAATGTCTTTCATTCTTGATGACAATATTTCTATCGTCCTCGAGACCAAAAAAAATGTTGCGTCTCAAACGACTATTCTAAGGCCGAGCTGTTGTGCTGGCTTTTTAGCTTAGATTCACTAACGCAATGGAGGCTACCAACGCTAGCACTAGAAGTCTCGTTTCTTCCATGTTTTCATGACTCCCCGAGAAGATTGGCTTCTGGTCGTCTCATCCCTCTCTTTGTCACCTGCTTCTTCAGCTTCTTCTTCGTCTTCATCTTCGTTGCAGCCTTCTCTGTCGTCGATTCTTCGTCGTGGCCTCCTTTCTTCATTTGTCTCTTCATCTTCGACTGCGTTCGACTTCTCTTCGTTCGGCTTCTTTGGTTTCGCTGCGGCCTCACTCCTCTTCTACCATTCAATGATGCTTCTTCTTCGTCATTGTTATTGCGTCTTCGACTTCATCTTCCTAGTTGTCATCTTCGTCTCGACTGATGCTTCGCCTTCAACTTCATCAACTTTGTCTTTGCCTTCAGCTTCGTCAACTTCGGCTTCGGCTTCAGCTTCCTCTCCAATCCTTTCTCTGCACTTCTCGTAGCTCCCCCCTCCAATCCTCTGTTTCTCCTATGCTCCGTTCGTCCCGCCTCTCTCCTGCGCAAGGCTTCAGCACTCCGTTTGGATTCAGAGCTTTTCCCCCCCCCAAAGCTTTTCGTCGTTTTTTTTTCCTATTTCTCAGATTCCGCCTCATACTCCTTTGTTCTCCATTCTTCCCAGATTAGCGTAATTTCTCTCCTTTTTCTGTCACATACACCTCTTTTTTTCCCTCCCTCTTTAGCTTTTCAAAAATCCTTTTCTTTTTTTAGTCTCCTCCTTTCCTTTCCATTGAAAAAGCTCATCTCCCTTCCTTCCGTTCAGCGCAGAGTAAGCTACTTTTGCCTATTCCAAGACAGCCCAATATAGGCATAGCTCAATGGAGCAAATTTAATAAGACTCCTGAATTCCTCATACCGCCTGCCATGGAATAAGATCCTTATCATCCACAACAACACAATCGGTTTTTGTTACAATGCAACACCAAAAGGTCACCATGAAAACACTGAACATAATAACCACCATCTGAAATTGACACAATGTGTTCCTTAAATCCCGTCCCACAGGCTTAGAGTACATATGTCCAACCACCACCCGCACATCAAAGGAAACGCTCCAAGCTCAATTAGCAACAGAAAAGCAACTTTGAACAATGTCATCAAGTAATTCAGCCCTGCCACAACATGTCTTGCCACAGATGGAGTAGCCTCAGTCATTGAGCTCAAACCGTGAATTCGTCCTACTGTCAATGGCTCCCCTCTGTTGAGTCTACGAGCAATAGTTCTGATGGATTTTGGCAAGCAATAGTTCCAGACCTTTTTGCAGCAACATGTATCAACATAGGTTGAAAGCATCTCATCATGTTCACCACTATGCCTCTAACTCCTCCTCACTATACTCATGCGCAGAAAATAAATGTAAACACAACAACTAAGTATATACAAAGTATCAAATCACACACACAATTTTTGGGTGGTTTTCACACCTCGAATGCGTAGCAATACGACATCCACCCCCTCTAATCCTGCGCATCCTCCGGATGGGCCAACTACCCATGATCGTTATCATCTAGATCCACAAACAGATCAATCTCTTCATTATGCATTTCCGGTAGATCAACAAGATTATCTGTCATATCATCTGTCTCTTCCATTGAAGTTTCTTGTCGTTGCTCTTCTCTTGCAAATTCTTCCAATGCATAATCTTCATCATCCCTTTTCTTGAAAATCTTGATTCTTTTTCCAGCAATAGGCACTCTAAGCACTGTCCCATCTAATTCTGTCAGCTCATATGTTGCATTATCAAAGACATGGTACAGCCCAAACCATCTTTTCACCATCTTCCGAAGTGCAGTATGCTGATTTTCAAGACTGCTATCAAACACCAATACCCAATCTCCCTCTTCTATTGCTCTTGGCCATAAGCGATGCCTACTATCAAACCTGTCCTTATTCCTTAGTCTAGCAACCTTCAACCTGTCAATAGCTAGCTGAATATCCTCAGGTCTCCTCTCCAACTGTCGAATCCGAAGAGCTAAGAGCTCCTCTCTCGTCAAATCCTCCTGCCAAGGTAAAACTGACCAAGTCAAAGCACAAGTCTCAATCGGCATAACAGGTTTCTGACCATACATCAACTCTGCAGGCATATATCTTGTGGTAACACTATGAGTCGTACGATCAGCCCACAAAGCAAATGGTAGAAGTCTTGGCCATTCTCCAATCCGTCCTCTGCATGCTTTGGCTAATGCTTTCACTATCGGCGGATGCCCTCTTTCACTCTTTCCATTTCCCTCTGGATTGTATGCGGTGGTTAGAGCCAATTTGATTCCTAGCTGAGAGAAAAACTCCCTAGCTTCATCTGCATCCAATTCACCATGATCCGCAGTGATCTTACCCACACAACCATACCTGCAGAAAATTTCCTCCAATAAGAACTTACACACTGCACTAGTGGTCTTCGTTCTCAAAGATCTGCCCTCAACATGATTGGTAAGATCCTCTCTAGCCAAAACAATGTATCTCATCTGCCATAGACCCATAGGCATGGTAACCAAATCAACTACCCACTTATAATGAATGCATAGCGGATAGGTCGGATGAAGCTCATCTCGATGACGCACTACTGAATACATCTGGCAGTCTCTGCAAGTCTCAACAAAGTGAGAAACATCTCTATACATGCCTTTCCACCAATATTTCTCCTTGATTTTCTCATAAGTAGCCCATACTCCTCTATGACTAGCCCAAGGACTCTCATGAAACTCCCTCATCACCTGTAACTGTGTCTCTCTATCGCAGACAACCCGCAAAGGTAATCCGCCTCTTTTCTTCGGATGCTTCCAAAGAAATCCATCCTTAAGAAAATATCCATAGGCTTTCCTTCTGATCTTCTTAAACTCTTCATCCGTCCATTCATCTCTTTTGTTTAGTGTACTAAGGTACCTGCCAATCTGCAACCAATCTCCAACATAAAGTTCTTCTATGAAAGCCACAATATCATAGACATGACAAACATGATCAACCATAGTGGCTGAAATTTCTGCATCATCCTCTTCTGCAAATAGAGTCTCCTCTTCATCATATCTGGCTCTAGACAACATATCTGCCACTGGATTATCCTTCCCTGCTATGTGTTTAAATTCCGGATTTAATGACTTGATGTATGCAATCCATCTCAACATGGCTATATCTGGAGTAGAGCAACTCGTGATCATACCAATCAATGGTAAGCAATCTGTCTCTACCACAACTGAAGCTCCAATAAAGTACTCCTTGTCACATTTGAGAGCCGTGACAATCCCCAATAACTCCCTCTTGATTTGCGGATATCTCCTCTGTCTCTCGTTTAGGACTTTCGCCCCAAACCGAATAGCATACCTATTTCCATCTGCATCATCTTGACCCACAGCCCAACCTATGCCAATTGGACTAGTGTCAACTGTCAATACAATAGGCCTATCACAATTATAATCCGCTTTCCTGAGAGTAGGAGCATTCTGCAATAACTTCTTCAATTTCCGCATGGCTTTAGTGTGACTCTCATCCCAATAGAATTTCTGCCCCTTTCGAAGCAGCTGATACAAACAATCTGCTATGTGTGCAAAATGAGGTATCCAAATCATATAAAACACACAAGCACCAATGAATCTCCGTACCTCTGAAGTAGTAGAACAATACTCCGCAATCTTGCCTATAGCATTCACCTTATCAGGTGAGGGTTTCCTGCCATAATATCCACACATATGCCCAACAATGACAACCTCATTCACTCCAAAAACAGATTTTTGCCGTGAAAGTGTCAAGTTCACTTCTTCTAACCTGGCCAAAATCTTCTCACATGCTGAAATATGATCAGCCACAAAGTATCTGCATCCCTGCTCATTTAGGCTCTCATTCTTCTCTTCTTCTGCACACCCCTTAATAGGCACATCATCCAAGAAAGGCATAGTAAGCTGAGGTATGTAATCATGAAGGACCTTATGCATGGCATTCATCATATGCGTAGCAGAATTAGTGGCACCTTGAGGCAAGGTACACATCCTGACAAGCCCAATAGGAGTTCTCATGGTGGTTATGTCCCTGCTTTCCAAAGCCAGCTGAAACTTATTATATCCTGAATACAAATCACCCAAAGAATAGATGGCACGTCCAGCAAATGCCTCTGCAAACTCATCCACAACTGGACCTATACCAACATTCCTGATAGTAACTCTGTTCACTGGCTGCATGTCCTGAATAAATCGAAGAGTACCATTCTTCTTTGGAACTGTAAACCACCTGTTTGAGTATGGTGCAGATGAAGGCTCAAGGATTCCCATCCTGATTTTCTCATTCAATAAATCAATCAGCTTTGGCAAGTGTGCTTTAGGCACTAGAATAGGTCGGAGATTCCATGGAATATGAGGAATAGTAAAAATGACCATAGGAGCAACAATATCAGGATTCACACATCCAATCTCATGTGGGAAAAAAGCAAATCCCCTTCCATGACGCTCAAGCATCTCCTGAAAGCATTGCTTCTCCATGGGTAACAAGAAATCATCATTTCCAATTTTCAATTCAGCAAGAGTCTCTGCTAAAAATTTATGACCAATATGCTCCGGATTCCTCAAAATTTGCTGTTTAGCAGCCCTCTCTATTTGCTGATCACTGTTAGATGGAAGCGGTACAGCAACTGGCTTCACCTTCTTATCCACAGTTTTGTATTTCGTGTCAACCCTGGCTTCATTATGCTCTTCTGCATTACATAAACCTTGCTGTAAATCAGCAATTCTGCACTCCAATGGCTGAATATTCTCAGCCCTCTGCTCTATGGACTGCATAGGAACAGCCCCAAACTCTGAATGCTGAAATATTTCAGCAGTAAACTCTGTTGGCTGAAAATTTTCAGCCCTCTGTCTCACTGAAAGCTGGTCATAACCAGCTGGAAACTCTGTTTGCTGAATTTCTTCAGCACTCAACACTCTTTGCTGAGTTACCTCAGCCTCTGACTCAATCTGTGACATAAAATCAGCAATTTCATGAAACATGTCCAGGGATTGCACTAATACATTACCATGACAATTCAGCATATCAGTTTTCAGCATATCTCCCATCTCTGTCATCGTATCTGCACAAATCACACTGTCATACATCCCATCTATGTGCTCATCATCCTCCAAAATTCCTGCATTTTTCAAATTTTTCTCCTTCCTGCATATATACTGCCTGGCAGCTCTAGACAATCTAGAAGTCTTCTGATAGCTCATCGAACTGTTTGCTGAAATCCCAACATAACCGGAGGAGAAAACACTACTGCTGCCAGGAGGCGAGAACTCCAATCTCCTCTCCTCTGTACCACCGTCGTCTCGCGAAACGGCGGTACCTAATGAAAACCCGAATCCCTCACAGTGGGCAAGGGTGCATCTCTGAGAGTATCTCTGTTTCTAACATGGTTCACACATACAGTCATAAACTGAACTGCTCTCATACCATCTTTACTGCGAATCCGTGCATAAGCAGATCCATCATCCATGACCTTTGTTTCCATGCGCATCTCTGTAATGAATGGCTGTCCAAGAATTATGGGATAAGAGCATGAATCCTGCACAAAGAAATGAAAATCCTCCTCTACATCACCAATAGAAACCCTGACACTAGGGCAAGCAGCATATAAATCACCTGCAGTATTATTGGCGGCTCTCATACGCCACCCATGCTCTACATCCATAGGCCATCTGTTACTTTCATAAACTCCACGAACTATGAGATTAATCTCTGAACCATGATCAACCAATGCAACATAAGGCACCTGTTTTTCTCCAACCTTTACCATCGTCTCTGTAGTTGCCCTAGCCCAATGGCTCTGCGAAAAGTGACTACGCGGTATCAAAACAGGCTCATCAATTTCAGCATAATGCATAGGCTGAACCCTCTTCTCTACCTGTGGAAAAACAGAAGCATTATCAACCATAACCTCATCATCATCCTCATCCAACTCCCCAATCAAAACTCCCTGTGTATCAATGGTAGACAATGCATGTCTTTTCCTCTTTAGGACCTCCTGAAGCTGATCCTGAAACTCTCTCTTTGAGATGCCCAAAATCTCAGAAATAGTGAAAGTCACCTCACTGCCAAGTATCTTATCATTAAAGATTTTCTTCATGTCTGTAGATGTCTCAATATCGGACATCAATCTGAATCCTGGCTGCTTTCTCTCTCTAGGCTCTTGCCTCTTTTCTCTCTTTTGAGCATCCTCCATCTGTCAATCTGGCCCTGGTCTTGAAGACGGTCCTGCAGTAGGTGGAGTAACAAACTCACCCCCTCTAGTCTTCTTAGCTGCACTTGGATTTTCTTCATCCCTCTTACGCTTCTCCTCAACAAATACATCTGCACCATGAGATTTAGCCAAATAAGCATAAATAGAGTACCTATCAACAGGCGAGTCCCAACCTGTCTCTGATCTGATGCTAGAGCCTGCACTAGTCAAAACAGTTTGCTGAATTTTCCCCTTGTTTGCAGTCTCCATAGCTTAAGTCCATAGTGCGGACTGAGTCTCCGATCCCTTCTCAATCTGTACTCCATATGCAGAAGCATCACCTCTAGTTGTCACATAAGAAGTACGCGCAGCCATGTCCTCCACTAACTTCTTCATTCCACCTTTACCAAAGTTGGTAGCAAGTGGAGCTCCTGTCTCAGTCAACCAAATCTTACCATCTTGCCCCCAATATACCAAATTCTGCCTCCTTGCATCCTGGAAAGAGTCACAATCCCTACAATGCTGATGCTCCGTACTATCATACCAAATACATCTCCGATCTCTCCTAGGTGCACTAGGAGCACTCCTAGGTGCAGTAGGAGCACTAGAAGAAGTAGTAGGCACAGTTGATGCAAACTGCTCCTTCAACTTTCCCACTAACTCTGCTTTGACTGACTCAAGTGTCAAATCTGTGATGCCTTTGATTATGTCATCAAGAGAGGTAGGCACCGATGGAGCGGATGGTTTTGGAGCAGAAGGTGTAGGCATCGATCGAGGAACAGGAGGAATAGGTGGAGTAGAAACAGTAGGCACTGGCATAGGCCAAGAAACTGGCTGAGGAGGAGAAGAAATAATGGGGATAGAAGTAGGCATAGGAGCTGATGATGGTGTAGGTGTCATGGAACCATTCTGTAGGCGAGTCTTCCATATTCTCCTCTTGGTCAAAGTCGAGACTGCATCCTGAGCATCCTGCCAATCAGTTTTAAGACCCATAGGCTTCGTGCGATCTTCAAGAAGCTCACCCAATTCTTCTTGAAGAGCAGGATCTGCAGCTTGCAAGAAAAGCTCAACTTTTTCAACATCCAATGCTCTTTGTTCAATGGCATCAAGCTGACTATACCTCTCTTCGAATTCTCGAATCAACTCCGAAGCAGCGAGACCTTTGTTTGGCATGTAGACCCACTCTCGGAATGACCGCCGAGTAGCCATACCAAAGTCCTCAAGGAAGTATTCTTCTTTCAAGGCCTTCTTAAAATCTTGCCAATGTGTATTTTGAATAAAAAGATCAGTCACTTTTGTCCTCAAAGCAGGTGTGACAAGACGAAGGAAGTACTTACTCATAAGTCCAGCAGGAACTCCAAAAAACCCCATCTTGATCTCATATGTCTTCAAATATGCTGAAACATTACGCCCGTCAAATAGCTTCTTCTCACTCTCAACTGCTTCAATAGCCTTAGTCGCGCTGTTTGCATTCTCCTGCTTCGAATAGAGTTGCCTTTGCTGAGACAACTGCTGTTGATGCAATTGTTGTTGCTGCTGCATATACATTTGTGTTTGCTTATTTTGAAGCTGCATATACATGGACATATTCTGCAAAATCTGTTTTAGATCCTCCGTTGAAGTACTTGATGCAGCAGTCATTGATGGAGCTGAAGTAGATGCAGTTGGAGTTGTAGAAGAAGCTGAAATAGAGGCTGAAGTATCTCCCATCCTGAAATTTCTGCAACGCTTTCACGTCAGGTTCACCAAAGATGTCGAAGGGATTGGAAAGCAATGTCGCAACTTCAGAAGTCCTTGATAATTTCAGGCTAGAAGATCCAGCAAGAAAAATGAAGTAAAATCTGTTATAATTTCAGGACACTCTGCATTCTTTTGAGCATTTAAAAGGAATTCCACCCTCTTGTTCAGCTCCATAGTTGCTTCAATAAAGTCTATAAGAACAAAAGGAGAGTTGCTTTTTCCACAAGTTTTAATTACAGTGATTCGATGAATCAATCTCTGAATTGTCAATGATCTCTTATGAATTCAATCCTTCGTGTTTATCACAAACATCCTCATAAGGTCACAAATCTGTTTCCTCAAATTCATAGACTGTTTTACTATCTTCATTATCATAGATACAAAGCTTTGCATGAAGAAAGAAAGGAAACAACCTATTCAATTCCCAATTTTAGCAAGAGTATAGATATCCAAAGAAAAAGTGTTTATGAAAGTATTCTTTGTCATTCAGATATGCTAAGACTCAAACAATGAAGACAGATTTGGATTTCTCTTCAGATTGCTGAACATCATTTTTTATGGTGCTCCAAGAGATCATCAAAATCAATGTTTCCACATGTTTCTGATGCATTTAGAACAGCAGTGATGTGGTGTTGCTTTCAATCTGTTCACTGGTGATCCTCGATATTTTTTTTCACAATTCAAATATTGCGTCTACAAGTGTGTCTATGGAGCCTTTTTGTTGTAGTGTATTAGGATCTATAATTGAAGTTTTTATATCACAAATAAATCATGGATGGCGGTTGTCGGCTGGAGAGCGGCCAACTTAGCGCATTTGACAACGTGTGTAGATTCCAGTTCAGACGCAAACATAGACACGCAGCTATGTTTGTTGTTATCGTGTCTGCAGTCCCATCTCCAAGCGCATGTATTCTGCATCTCAAACGTAAGAATACACGCGCTCTGCTCAGAAGCTTTGACTTCAAAAACACGTTTGAGAGCGGGTCTATTCTGCATTTGAAATGCGAATATACACGTGCTCCGCCTAGAATCTTTGACTTCTGGGAAGCGTCTGAGAGCGCATCTATTCTGCATCTCAGACGCAAATATACACGCGCTCTGCCCATAAGGTTTGACTTCAGGGAAGCGTCTGAGAGCACATCTATTCTGCATGGAATTGTACGAACATATTACAAATAGTATAGTTTACACAATATTGCAGTTTAGCAAATTTGTCTTATTCCTGTATTTTGTTTTGTAGATGTTGCATCCTGGTTTATCTAGCAATGACCCAAATTTGGAGCGCATGAATGATACATTAGGCTTGTTCAGCAGAGGGATCAATGCTTTTTTTAGAGGTTTTCCTAGTAAGGAAGACTTCATGGGAGAGATGACTAGACACCTTGGCCACTCTCCCACAGCAAACGAGGTGTTCAGCGTCATGTTTGGAATGCCTCTGAGGTCTTTGCTTGGCATTGCTTCCAAAACACCAAATGTCCAAACTCCAATTGCAGGTATTCCCCGTGCAGCACCTGTACATGTTTCGGCTGAAGCACAAGCGTCAGCCACAATGCACGTGTATTTGCGGAAGCACGTGCATCCAGCAAGGTAGAGGGTAGTTGATAGAGAGGGAGGAGGGAGAGTCAAGGGGGAGCACGAGGCTTGTGTGGGGGTTGCCTAGGAGGTGGCGAGTAATCACCCTCACCAGAAGATTACGTAGATGAGCATGTACGCCAGTACTATAGAGTTACAGATACTGGTGGCATCTTCCATGAAGATGAAGGAAGGGATGTAATGGCGTACATGAGGAGCGTCATGCATGCGACGTATCAAGATTGTTTCGTTTACTTCAAGAATCAGAAAAGCGGCTTGTGGCAGGAGGTGTTGAGGGCAGTTCATAGGAGGACAGTCCATAGGACACACAAAAGTGAGGGATTTGCTTCACAAAAAAAGATCCCATCTCATGACACACATCAGGGAGTCACTGCGGAGACAAGAGGAGAGGTGTGGAGCCTATAGCCAACCACCTGTGTGCCACTACATAGAGTGGAAGAAAGCCAAGAAGAAAGCAGTAGAGAAAGTGAAGAGTGGCCAGCACGCAGAGGCGCGACGCATCCAAATGGAAACCATGGGATCATTGCATTACGGATCGGGTGGCAAAGAGTCGTGGGAGGTAGAGTTTGTAAGTATATTTTGATTTTTAGCTTTTTAAAATTTATATATTTTTCAATTCTTTATATAATTTGTATCATAATTGTTTGTATATATCATAATTGTTTTGTAGACTACTATCATTGGTAGGCTACCTACTCCTAGAGAGGTAGGTTACCATCGAGGCCATAACCGCACAGCCACATGGCTTCACTTCTATGAGAAGGGTCTCATTACTGAGGAGCAATACAACCGGGCTATGAGGATTCAACAACCAGAGGAGGTATGTTTTTCTTACTTTTCTATTAAAAGTATGGCTAATTATAGCTTTTTCTTTGCAATTGTACGTAAGTAACCTTGATCTATTGTGTGTGTAGGCGAACCCCGATGTGGAGCATAGCGAAGAGGGGGATAGCGACGCTAGTAGTGATGGTGGTGCTAGCGAAGATATTTCTTCTTTAGATTCGTAGAGGAGCACCATACCTCCTCTATGACCTTGTTTCCTTGTTTTTCTATTATCCATCTTCGAGCCTACTACTTGCGGCCACGCTTTAGGTCGCAAGCACTTAAACTTTCCATGTAAATACGTTTTATATGTAATGAATACATGGATTTTTGTTTTCAATTCTCGTGCCTTCAGATCCATTGTGTTTTTTCCAAATGCACAATTTGATCTATGGGAGGGAGAAGAAAACCGAGAGAGTATGTGGTTGCTTTGTAGAGAGCATGTGGTTGCAACCACATGCTCTCTAGTTTTTTTTCCAATTCTGTGCTTCGCGTCTATTTGGGCGTCTACATTGCAGAAAACGCGCGTCTATACTCACATCTAAAATGCAGAGTACACGCGCCCATAGACGCGCTATATAATTCAAATTAATAAAAAGAAATTAAGTATATTTTTTTTAAAAGAATATTTTTGGTTTTGCGGTCGCATCTATTGGTGCATGTAAAAGCGTGTCTATCACTACAACAGAAACGAGGCATAGACGTGCATGTTAGACGTGTAAAGTCAGGTGCGTCTATCACAGCGTCTATAAGTGCGTGTAAACGTGCATTTAAATAGATGCGAATTTTGCGTCTATATATCCGCACAAATAGACGCTAATATAGACGCGCCAACAGACGCAAAATTATTTAACCACCTAAAATTAGCAATTCACATAATTAAAAAACCAAAGTTAATAATTATTTAACCACCTGAAATTGATTCTTGAGCATGCACATGTGCACATGATAAAAACCATAGAATTAAGAATACACATTGAATCATTGAATTAAAAAAATAGAGTTAATAATTACTTTTTCATTGCTTTCTAATGAATGGCAGTTCCTCCAGTTGAAAAGCCTGATATAAGTAATTAGCGGCAAGCAACAGAAACCTTACAATTAGTAGCAAGCATTGCAATATGTATCTCGTAATTTCTCTACGTACTTGAAGATGATAAAAGATACTTCCTTTTTATTATGGAAAATTCCATTTTAACTTTAAAATTGACTATTGATTCTTGAGTATGCACGTGTGCGCATGATAAAAACCATAGAATTAGGAATACACATTGAATCAATAAGCAAATTATCTCATCGCTCTCTCTTTTTCTCTCTCCTCTATCTCTCTCATTTCCTTTTCTCTCTCCTCTCCCTCTCATTCCTCTCCCTCCGTCTCTCTTTTTCTCTCTCCTCTCTCTCTCATTCCTCTCCCTCCCTTGCCCTCTCTCATTCCTATTTCTCTCTCCTCTCTCACATGACATGACTTTCCTAGTCTTTCAATATCAAAATGTTTGCCTCCATGTTGTAAGTATCAATGCATGCATTTAGAAAAATGACATATATACCAAATGAAATCACCTTTGTCCTTATGATCCAGGTGTAATTATGTCGTCATCTTCTACTAGTATGGGACTAATTAAAAATGTATAAAATTCAGGTAAGGATTTTCAAAGCCATAAATATATTAATTAGTGGAGTAACTATGTAGACTAATTAACAATGAATAAATATTTACATATAGTTCATCCTTCCTACTAGCATATCCCATTGTGTTTCGAAAGATATGCATGATATCATTTACAAGATGGGTGAGCTCGCGAGGTATGTATACTTTATACTTATTTTTTAGTTTATATATTACGTACATCACATAGTAAACCCGCTTGAATTTATGGACAAAACCAATCATCGTTCTCAATCGCATGTTGGTAGATTTGTGAGTTTGAAGGAAATCGATCCAAATATGTTGCAAGACGCTTGAGTATTTTCCATTGAGGTGGTTGTTTGGTGGAGGAAACTTTTCCTCGCTCCATTTTGACTACTCAAGTACACTTACTCGTACATCTGATTGATGAGATCGCAATTTGTGGGGTAGTTCATGCAAGGTGGTCTAAAAACCTCAAGGAAAAGGAATGAGCAAAGTGTTAATGAAAGAGGAACTTCGTAACTTAAATGTATTTTGTGTGCTTAACAGCGAAGTAATGAGCAAATGGTGACACTATATGATGCCAAGAGGCATATTCCACAGTGGATTCCATGCCATGGTGGATTCTATGAGGTTTTACAGTGGATTCCGTAAGATTTTATTACCGGGGCTCATACACAAAGTGGATTCTTTGTGCAAGAAGTCGATGGGGATGCCTATCCTTTTCGGGCGTTTTGTTAATTTTATGTGTACATGGGTGATTCCGCAAAATACATATTTAATTAATAAACGTTAATGAGTTTAGAGTGCGCACTCGTGATAAATTAAGGTTAGGATTGATTTCTAACCAATTTATTTATGTAGCTGAAGACTGCTAGGTATTCACTTTTGTCGGTTTAATTGTATTATTTTACTAACAATTGTGAATGCTTTAGTTGATGTGTAGAGATAACAGCGGTGGCAGTGGAAAGCATTGGAGGATAGCCTCTATTCAAGTTATTATCGATATTTTGATGGGCACATACCTTAGGCATGGCGCTTATATTTTGTCGCACTTATTTATCAAAGCGCTTGATATTTATTTATTATTTCTGTATACGCATGGACACGCGATTTAGATATTTGTATTTGGACATTGTATTTGGGTATGCTTGACTTCTTGGGAACCCATTAGCTTTAATTCTATTTGGCACAAAAGCAAACTCAAAAGCTAAAGCGTGCTATTTTGTAATTTGGGCTATTATTTGAGCTTGAAGATGATTAATATATGAAATACATGCTTTGTGGAGCACTCACACAAGGCATGGGGGGAGATTGCACCCAATTGGTCTCCTGTTCATGTCGTCCAAGCTTTCTACATTGATTTGTGTGCAAAAAGTAGAGTTCTTTTGTTCTTGGGGACCTTCTGACGCTCATTATGCGTGCTTATGACATCCGATCTGTGCACCAGTGGTATCAGAGCGAAGCTGAGATCAAGAGCTTCCAATCGCTTACCATCTTGCACGAAGGCGGAGCTCCTGGAATGATCAAGCTCTACAGTCAGTTTCATCGCGAACAATCAATACCAGTGTGTTCCTGGCGGTCAAGAACCCCCTTCTACACTCTCTGGTGAAGGACCAGCCTGTGGAGGCGGAGGACCACGTGGACATCTCCTTTATCAAGTTGTGAGTTAACAATAAACTCCATAGCTCCAAGTTTTAAAGCTTTAGCTTAAAGCTTATTAAGCTTAGTAATAAGCTTATAAAAAAAAGCTTAACCCACGAAAACTGATGAACGGCGGCAACGGCATCAATTGGGCGGCGTCAAAACGTTCGAGGACATATTCATGTCCTAAAAATCCATGACGGATCAAGAAGCCTAAAGCTCCTAAATCCTCTAAGTTCTCCAAGTCTACTAAATTCTGCAAGTCACAAAAGTCATTGAAGACTTACTCCAGCAACTCCCATAAAGGCTATTCACACGCAGAAGCACAGAATCTATTTACTTGCTCTCTGATAGACTCTGTTTACACCTGCAGTCTTGCTGAACTAGATTCAGCAAGAACAGAAGGTCATACATAGTTCATACGAAGTTTCTACAAAGACGGTTGTGACAACGAATATCGCAATCGCAAAGGACAAAGACCATAAAAGCCAAACAATAATATACAAGCCTTGTATATCCACCTTTGAGCTATGCTCATCCCACTAACAAGATTTCAAGAGTGTGAGGTCTTTTGGATTTTACAGGATGATTGAACAAAATATGGACGATTTTATGGCTGAAGGTGATTTACCCAAACAAATGATGGAGCAAAAGTTGTATTTGATTATGATGTAGCTCGATGAAGAACGAAGAGCCCGACAAACTTTGCAAGTTCAATTGGCCAATTTGCAACGATCTACCAACGACAAAGATGGATCGCAACCCGAAGATCTTATACGACGTACCATCGATGCGACACTTGAAGCCCAATCCATCTGCAAAGAAACAAAGATAAGTAAAAGAAACTTCAAATTTCATACTTTCAATGGATCTCGAGATGGAAAGGCTGTACTTGCATTTATCAATCAATTTGATGATTACTTCCATGAAGAGGCATATGCTAAGAAAGACAAAACTAAATGTGTCACTAACCATTTAGTTGATCGAGCATCCTTATGGTGGACTGTGGTCCGCAAGAGCATTGATTGTCCCACTACATGGAAGAGTTTCTAAAAGAAGTTTTTGCAGAATTTCCTTCCTCCTCAGTTCCATGAAAAAGCCATTAAGCGATGGGATCTTCTACATCAAAGAGAACGTGAACCTATTTCCCAATACACTGAAAGTTTCTAGAATGCCCTACTATAACTCTGAATGCTTGAAGATGTACCTGAAGCGACTCACAAACGCAAGTTTATGTCTGGCCTACTTGGACATTACTATGCTGAAGTCAATATGTTCAAGCCAACAACCCTTGAAGATGCAATTTCCTTGGCTCATGACATTGAAGATAAGATTCGCGGAAGAGACAAGCGACCACAACAATTTCAAAATAATGGTAACTATGGTTCCAAACAATTCTTTTTAAATTTTTGAAGATTCAATCAAAGTCATTTTCTTCCATCTTCATTCCGTAAGTCTTGGACACGACCACCTGCTTTGCCATCAACACCAATCCAAACCCTAAGCCATCCTCACAACCAAATCCCAATATTCCTAAATTTCCTGCCATTACTAACAATGTATCTAAAGCCAAACCCATATTTTTTTACAAATGACACATCAACCTGGATATCTAGCAGCCAATTGTCAATCGAAAAAGCCACCTGTCCATATCAATTATCCTGGAGCAATGGAAGAAGAAGAATGTGAGGAAATGTCTGACTTTACAGAAGATGATGACGACATTGGTACTACTTCGGATACTTTGCCAGGTATGCTAACTCCCCATTCTTTGTTAACAATTATATGTTTAGTGCATGGTAAAGAGAATATTATTTTACATGATGATGGGAGCACACATGACTTTATTTCTGCAAAGTTAGTCAAAGAATTGAATTTACAAACTATTTCTACACATTATCACATTAAAGCTACATTCATATGCACAATATATAATGGAACACAAGAGGTGCATAATTTAGAAATTAAAATTGGTGAATATACTAAACGAAGAAATTTCCTAGTTGTACCTTTGCAGTCTAGTGACATTATCTTAGGAATGCCTTGGCATCATCAATATAATCCTGACATAGATTATTCTACGCATTCAATTAAAATTTATTCTCAAGGAAAACAAATCACATTGCATGGTATGCACGCTTCTAATAATTTTCCACTGCTAACTCATACTCAGGCTAAACGTGCATTACGTAAAAGTAGCAAATTTTATTTAATATGGGTGAATGAACTTCAAGCTAAAGAAAAACAAATGCATCCTAGGCATACACAATTTCTTGCTCAATTTCAAAATTGTTTTGCTGATGATTTACCACCTAGACTACAACCTTCACGACCTGAAGATCACAAAATAGATTTAATTCTTGGTACACAACCTGGACTACCACCTTCACGACTTGAAGATCACAAAATAGATTTAATTCCTGGTACACAACCACCATGTAAAGCACCATATAGACATAACCAAATTGAATAGAAATAAATTCAAAATCAAGTAGAGGAATTACTTAACAGAGGATTAATTAGACCTAGTAGTTCTCCATTTGGTGCACCTGTTTTATTAGTAAATCTTATGGATAAACTACAATGATTTGCCATATTCAGTAAGATAGATCTTAAATCTGGTTATCATTAAGTAAGATTAGATCTTAAATCTAGTTATGGGATTTCCTTGGCCCATGATGCTGAAGATAAAATTCGAGGATGAGAGAAGCGTCCACAACAATTCTCAAACAATGGAAACTTCAGTACAAAACAATTCAATTCTAATTTTCAAAGATTTAATCAAAACGGTTTCCTTCCATCTTCATTTTGTAAATCTTGGACAGAACCCTGTGCTTTACCATCAAACACAAATCCAAATCCTAAGTCATCTCTTCAGCCAAATCCCAACATTCCTAAACTTTTTGTTATTACCAATAATGTTTCCAAAGCGAAATCCATAGTCTGTTTATAAATGCCATCAACCTGGACATCTAGTAGCGAATTGTCAATCCAAAAAGCCACCTGTTCACATCAATTATTTGGGAGCGACTGAAGATGAAGACCATGAAGAAATGCCAGATTTCACGAAAGACAATGAGAATAACGCCACTAATTCAAATACTTTACCAAGTATACCAAATTTCCATTATTTATTAACGATGAAATGCCTTGTGCATGGTAAAGAAAAGAGTGTATTACATGATGATGGGAGTACACACAACGTCATTTCTACAAAATTGGTCAAAGAATTGAAATTATATACTGTTTCCACTCATTATCGCATCAAGGCTGCATTATTAGGCACTAGATACAATGGAACACAAGAAGTGCATGACTTAGAAATTAAAATTGGTGATTATGTTGAACGTAGAAATTTCTTAGTTGTGCCTCTGCAATCTAGTGACATTATTTTAGGAATGCCTTGGCGTCATCAATATAATCCCGATATAGATATTCCACGCATTCAATGAAGACTCGTTCTCATGGGAAACAAATCACATTGCATGGTATGCACACTTTTGATAATTTCCCATTGCTTACTCATATACGGGCTAAATGTGCATTAAGAAAAGGTAGCAAATCATATTTAATTTGGGTGAATAAAATTGAAGTTAAGAAAATAAGATGCATCCTAGGCATGCACAACTTCTTTCACAATTCAAAGACTATTTTGCGGCTAACTTACCACCTAGTTTACATCCACATGTCCTGAAGATCATAAAATAGACTTAATTTTAGGTTCTTAACCACCATGTAAAGCATCTTATCGACATAATCAAATTGAACAAAAAGAAATTCAAACTCAAGTTGAAGATTTGTTAACGCGAGGACTCATTAGACCTAGCAATTTTCCGTTTGGTGAACCTGTCCTTTTAGTTAAAAAGAAAAAAACACTTATAGGATGTGCATTGATTATCATGCCCTTAAAAAAATCACTATCAAAAATAGATATCCGATCCCTAGGGTAGATGATCTTTTGGATAGACTATAAGGAACTGTAATATTTAGCAAAATAGATCTTACATCTGGGTACCATTAAGTACGACTGGACACATCAGACATTTTCAAAACTACATTTAGAACTCGATTTGGACATTATGAATTCATTGTTATGCCTTTTGGATTAACTAATGCACCAACTACATTTAGTCGTATGATGAATCGCATATTTTTGAAGCATTAGCATTGTGTCATTGTTTTCTTTGATGACATATTGGTTTTTAGTAAGAACAAGAATGAGCATTATGAACATTTATATTTGGTTTTCAAATTATTGAAAGAGAATCAAGTATATGCTAATCTTGAAAAGAGTGAATTTTTCCAGACACAAATTGAATACTTAGGATATATTGTTTTATCTGAAGGTATTAAAGTTGATCCTAAAAAGATCAAATAAATTTTGAATTGGTCGATACCTAAAAATGTGCATGAATTACGCTCTTTCTTAGGTCTTGCTAGCTTTTACAAAAAATTTGTGAGAAATTTTTCATTGCTTGCATTACCTTTAAGAAAATTATTAAAGAAAGGTATTGTGTATCATTGGTCCAAAAATTAGCAAAAGTCCTTTGATTTACTGAAACATGCTTTAACTCATGCTCCTATATAGCAACTTCTTGACTTTACTAGACCATTTTTCCTAGTAGTCACTGACGCTAGTGGATCTAGAATATGAGCTGTCCTTATGCAAGATTCCCATCCCATAGCTTACTTCAACTGCAAGCTTAAACCCTCTTAACTTAAATATTCTACCTACGATAAAGAATAGCTAGGTGTAGTACAAGATTTATGTCAATGGAAACACTATTTAATGGGATCTGAATTCATAATTAAAATTGACCAACAAAGTATTAAGCATCTTCTTAGTCAACCACAAATATCTGACAAACACAGTAAATGGGCTGCTTTTATTCAAAGTTTTCATCCACTTATTCAATATCAACCCGGAAAAGAAAATGTTGTTGTTGATGCCTTGAGTAGAAGACCAACTATTCATAATATCTATGTGATATCTTTTGATTCTCTTATCCCTATGAAAGATACCTATGCCCAAGACCCTATTTTTAAAGCTGATTGAAATAAATTAATTGCTAATAACTAGATTCCAATCAATTCATTATCTTATGCTAATGGATTTATGTTTTATGAGAAAAGGTTGCGTGTAACTATTCCATTTAGATAATTAGTGTTGCACGGAATTCATTGTCCCCCATATCAAGGCCATAGAGGTATTATTCTCACTTTATGTACTTTGATTGAAGATTTTTATTGGCCACAGATGAAATCTAATGTTTCTAACTTTGTATCTGAGTGTCTAATTTGTCAAACAGTTAAGCGATACCATGGTAAGCAGTATGGTTTGTTAATGCGTTTACCAATCCCTAAAAGACCATGGGAGCATATTTCAATGGATTTTATTAATGGTCTACCTAACACTTACGCTAATCATGATATGATATGGACTATTGTAGATCGATTTAGCAAACATGCATATTTCATTCCATGCAAGAAAACATTTACTGCATCTCAAGCTGCTCAATTGTTTTTTAAAATTGTTTTCACTAACCATGGTTTATCAAAAGTTATCATTTCTGATCGTGATTCTAGATTCTACAATAATTTTTGGACTACTTTGTTTGCTAACTTAGGAACAAATATTGATTTTTCATCTACATTTCATCTTGAAACAAATGGGCAAAAAGAAGTTACAAACAACACAATTTTAGATCTTTTACGTGCATATACAATTTCAAAACCACACACCTGGGATACACACTTGCATTTACTTTAGTTTGCATAAAATTACACACCACATACAGCTACACAAAAAGCACCTTTTGAAATCATTTATGGATATAGATTGCGTACACCTCTTACTTCATTGTCAAACAAAGTTAAAGCTACTGATGATATTGCCCACATGCATGCTACTATTTTTGATGAAGTTGACGATATGATTGTGAAAGCCCAGCAATCATATACTAAAGAAGCAAACAAGAAAATAAAAGCTATGAATTTTATAGTAAATGATTATGTCTGGTTACGAATTGATGGTTATGATTTGAAAAGTGAAGACTACAAAGTATTGAGAAACACCTTGTTGCAAAGTTAGGTCCTAGATTTTATGGACCTTTCAAAATCATTCACAAAATCAATGACAATGCCTTTAAATTAGAACTACCCCAACACTAGAAAATCCACAACACTTTTAATATCAGTTTGTTACGACCTTTCATAGGCCAATTACATGTCCATCTTATTTATGAAAATCCTTCTTTGTTAGAAGAAGAAACTGAAATCCTTGAGACTAAGACTATTCTAGATACAAACTTTATGACAATTAGAACTGGCTATAGATATTCTAGATATTTGTTGAAATTTAAAAATAATCTTGTTGAAGAGGCTCAATGGATGCACGCTCGCGACCTGACTGCTTACCCCTCACTACTTGCTCCACATTGAGCTAATAGCAATTGAGGACAATTGCTATTCCACCCCTCGGGTAAGTTACTCATGAATATATGTGTGCATCACATGGGTTCAAAATAAGGTATTTTCAAAATACAACTTTTATACATTTGTTACATATAGAAAGGCGTAATACAAAGGGGCTATTTACAAATTAAATAGAAAGGGGTTATGTTTTATTCAAGAAAAAATCACAGATAAGGATATTTATAAATAAGGCTTGAACGCACGTGATGTAGAGAATATACATATAGTAACTTCCCTGAGTTCCACCCCGAGGGTATGATACTAGGAGGCATATTCCACGATGGATTTCGTGAGGTTTTGTAGTGAATTTTGTAAAATTATATTTATTTACCGGGGTTCGTACACAAGGTGGATTCCTTGTGCAAAAAGTGGATGGGGATGTCTGTCCTTTTCGAGTGTCTTGTTAATTTATTATGCAAGTGGGTAATTCCATAGCGGGTGATTCTGCAAAATACATATTTAAATTAATGGACGTTTATGAGTTTAGAGTGCGCACTCGTATTAAATTAAGGTTAGGATAGAGTTCGAACCTATTTATTTATTTTGTAGCTGAAAACTACTAGGTATTAACTTTTGTCGATTTAATTTTATTATTTTCTAACAATTGTGAATGCTTCAGTTGATGTGTAGAGCAGGTGGCGGTGGTGCTGGGATGCACTAGGTGATAGCATGTATTGAAGTTATTTAGAAAAAATTTACATTTTTGATTAGGCATAGCATTAATATTTATTTTGACGTACTTATTTATTAAAGCACTTGACATATATTTATTATTTTATATGCACATGGACGCACGATTTAAATATTCATTATTGGTCATTGTATTTGGCAACAACCCGACTCTTTGGGCGCCCAACCACTTTATTCTTTATTTGGACAAAAGCAAACAAAAAAGCTAAAGCGTGCTAACTGTAAATTTGGGCTATTTTTGAGCTTGGAGATGAATAATATATTAAATACATGCTTTGTGGAGCACTCATACAAGGCATGGAGGGAGATTGTATCCAATTGATCTTCTTGCTTCATGTCGTGCAAGTCTTCTCTCTTGGTTTTTGAGCAAAAAGTAGAGTTCTTTGGTCTTGAGGACCTTCCAGCACTCACTACGTACACATACGGCATTCAATTTGTGCACCACACAATGAATGACAATTGGATTATCTATGTGTACATCCAAATCACCCAATAACTTTTGTAGTTATATCACCTCACATACTATCATAGCAACACCTTTGTACACACCGTCTATACTTGTAAAGAAACTATAGATTTCTTTTTACATATCAACATAACTGCTACACTACTAAGGGAAAGTATGAATCTACTGGTAGATCTTCTATTGGATATGCTATCAATCCTATCTACAATGTATCCAACCAATCCTATCTATAATGTATCCAAATATCTCTATCTCCTTACTTACCCCATAAAAAAGTCTAGAATGCAAAATGGACTTCACATACCTCATTTATGCATCTAACTGCATCCAAATCAAGATTTTCAAGTACCTAGCACATGATTATATGAAATACAAGTAAAAATTTTCGAGTGTGACACATTGAGATTTTTGTATGTAAAGCATTCTTCAGGGGTCATTCTATGAACTACAACTATCAAAATTTTGTTCATACAATAGATAATAGTATGAATAGCTTCAAGCCAAGAATATTTTGGCAAATTCTTTTCTGGCAATCAATGCTTATGTAACTTCTACAATGTACTTATATTTCCTTTTTGCAACCCTATTTTGTTGTGGAGTATACCTAAAAATAAACTATCTATTTATCCCATGAGATGTTAAGAAGTAATTAAACTCATTAGAAACAAGTTCTCCCCCTCTATCTGACCTCAAGCACTTTACTTTCAAACCTATTTCTATTTGAACAACAACCTTGAAAGTTTTAAAGTATCATTGTTTTTCTTCATGAAACACTCTCATAATTTTCTTAAATAATAATCAATAAATGTGATAAAATATTTTTCACCACCAAGAGATCATATATTTTTGTAGCCCCCAAACATTTGTATGCACAATGTCAAGTATATTCTTATTCATATCTCTATCATGTGAAAAAGGTTGTCTTGCATGCTTATCAAACTAACATGCTTTACACACTTTATAAAATTATGCAACTCTAAACACAAGAAACCCTTTGGATTGCATTAATTTTAGCCTTTGCACATTTACATATCCAATATATTTGTGTTATATTTTAATATTTGCACTTTACCTTTAGCATATATACTAATATTCATAGCCAAAATTTCACCATCTAAAGTAAACATGGGACGAACTCTACTTTCTTTTGTGACAACCGACACTTATAATTAAGATCTCCCATAAAATAGCCATTTGCATCAAATTAAACTTGTAGCCCTTACTCTATCATCTGACCAACAGACACTAAATTCTTTATGATAGATGGTTCATATAATATATATGCCAAACTCTTTATTTGACCATTATATAAGGACAAGGGTAACCTTTTCAACATGTGAAATTGAGTAGCATGAATCATCACTCATTTGCACATAACTTGGATTTTGTAAATCTTGCATATCTCCAAATCATTCAACATGGCTAGTCATATGATTTGATACACTTGAATCAACATATCATACATCATTATGTGTACTATTTCCCACAGTAGCATTTATCATATGCTACATACAAATAAACACTCATTTTTATCTTCATTTTGTCATGAAGATTATGCATAGTTTCCTTGCTATAATTTCTAAGTGTGGATATCATCCTTCTTAGCATAATACTAGGTTGCAGTAGTGCTTGTTTTACCAAATAATGATAAATAATACTAGAACCGATGGCATCTCTATTTTACCATCCATCTCTTTCTCTAGAGTTTTCCCTGTCTCTAAAGTTGTCATGGCATCTTCAGACCTATATATCACCAAACTCTTGATTTAGCTTGATTGGCTAGTTATCACTCTAGTGTCCCATACCAAAACCTCTTGAAGAAGAGGACCTACCACATCTTCTTCTTGAACTAGAGTATAATATTTGGACTTGTTCACCACTTCTGATGCTAGGAGGCATATTCCACGGTGGATTCCGTGAGGTTTTACGGTGGATTCCGTAAACTTAGATGACCGGGGCTCATACACAAAGAGGATTCTTTGTGCGAGAAGTTGATGGGGACGCCTGTCCTTTTTGGGCGTTTCATTAATTTAGTGTGTACATGGGTGATTCCATAGCGGGTGATTCCGCAAAATGCATATTAAATTAATAAACGTTTATGAGTTTAGAGTGTGCACTCGTAATAAATTAAGGTTAGGATTTATTTCTAACCAGTTGATTTATTTATGTAGCTGAAGACTGCTAGGTATTCACTTCTGTCGGTTTAATTGTATTATTTTACTAACGATTGTGAATATTTCAGTTGATGTGTAGAGATAATAGCAGTGGCGGAGGAAAGCATTGGAGTCTAGCGAGTATTCGACTTATGGATTATATTTTGATAGGCGCCACGCCTATATTTTGTTATGTCTATTGAGACATCGATTATTGATTATTATTTTGTATGCGCCTATGCGCACGGATATGTTATTTCTATTTGGGACATTGAGATTGGGCGTGCCAGACTCCATGGGCACCGTCCATTAGCTTTATTTCCTATTTTTGTAGAAAGTAAACTCAAAAGCTAAAAGCTTGTCATATTTTTGTAAATTGGGCTATTATTGAGCATGAAGATGGAAATATACATAAAATACATGCTTTGTGAAGCGCTCACACAGGGCATGGGGGGAGATTGAACCCAATTGGTCTCTTGCTTCTTGTCGTTCATGCTTTTACATTGTTTTTTGTGCAAAAAGGTAGAGTTCATTGTTCTTGGGGACCTTCCGAGATTCACTACGTGAGCATACTGCGACTGATCTGCGCACTAGTGGTATCAGAGCGGAGCTGAGATCAAGAGCTTCCAATCGCTACCCATCTCGTGCGAAGGCGGAGCTCCAGGAATGATCGGTCTCTACAGTCAATCTCGTCGCGAACCATCGATACAGGCAGACTTCTGGCGATCAAGAACCCCTGTTTCTACTGTCAGATCGCGAAGGACCAGGCTGTGTAGACGGAGGACCACGCATCCATCTCCTTCATCAAGTCGTGGAAAAACCAGAGATAAGCTTTCTTCATATCCAAGTTAATTGCTTCAACAAGGCTTAAGCTTAAGCTTAGAAGCTTTAAAAAAAGCTTCAAGCTTCAAAATTTTTAGTCGTGGTATCTCAGGAGCCTTCCGCGTTTTTCACGACGTCCACAAAACGGCCCCCTCCCCCCCCCATGAAATCTGACGACTCAGTCATTAAGCTTTTCAAGCTTAATCTCCTAAGTCAAAGCTAAGCTCTGCAAGTCACACAGGGCAAGAAAGTCACCAAACTCCGGGTCTTGTGCACCAGAAGTCAAGTTCTGCAAGTCGACTGCAATCAACTCCTGCAAGTTCATCAAGTGCGCCTAAGTTTTGTAAGTCTGCAACTCTGCAAGTCGGCTAAGTCTGCAACTCTGCAAGTCAGACTAGTCAACTGGAGTCAGAACTGACTAGTGCTTAAAACTCCTAGAAGGGCTGTTCCTGCGCAAAAACTCTGAATTGGAAAGTTGTTCGTGGCAAAGTGTTCTACCTATCTACAGGTTCGCTGAAGTATTTTCAGCAAACGAAGAAGGAAATATTGTAGATTTTCTGAAAATTGAGAAAGAAATACCCAAAAATACATAGCCTTGTAACCCCGAATTTGAGCTACGCTCATCCCGCTAACCTGATTTTGAGTGAGAAAGGTCTATTGAGTTTTACAGGATGACGACCCCACATATGGATGATCCTATGGCTGAAGACGACCTACCTGAGCCTACCATGGAACAAAAGCTGGATCTAATCATGATGCAATTGGAAGAAGAACGAAGGGCTAGGCAAGCATTGCAAGCGCAATTGACAAAATTACAAAGAGCGTCTACCGACAAAGAAGAACCTCAAGCTGAAGATTTGATTCGACGTACCATCGACGCCACTCTTGAAGCACAAACCATTCGCAAGGAATCAAAGATAAGTAAACGAAGTTTCAAATTTCGCACTTTCAATGGCATACGAGAAGGAAAGACCATTTTATCATTCATTAGCCAGTTTGATGACTATTTCCATGAGGAAACCTATCTAGAAAAAGATAAAATCAAGTGTGTTACTAATCATCTGATAGACTGAGCATCACTTTGGTGGACTCTAGTACGCAAGAGCATAGAATGTCCTGCTACTTGGGAAGATTTCAAGAAGAAGTTCATGCAGAATTTCCTTCCACCGCAATTTCATGAGAAGGCTATCAAACAATGGGATTTACTTCAACAACGGGATCGTAAGCCTATTCCACAGTATACAGAGCGTTTTTGGAATGCACTCCTATAGCTACGCATGCTTGAAGACGTACCAAAGACGACACATAGGCGGAAGTATATGTCTGGACTTCTTAGACATTACTACGCTGAAGTGAACATGTTCAAGCCTGCTACTCTTGAAGACGCCATCTCACTAGCTCACGACACTGAAGATAAGTTACGCGGAAGGGACAGACGACCACAGCAATTCCAAGCCAATGGTAATTATGGATCTAAACAATTCAATTCCAATTTTAGAAGGTTTAATCCAGGTCGTTTCTCATCACCATCTTTCCGCAAGAATTGGGCTAAACCACCTGCATTACCATCCAATGTCAATCCAAATCCTAAGCCTATTCCACAAGCCAATCCAAATGTACCCAGACTTCCAGCCATTGCAAATAATGTAACCAAAGCCAAGCCAATAGCATGCTATAAGTGTCACCAGCCGGGACATCTCGCAGCAAATTGTCATTCAAAGAAGCCACCAGCACATATCAACTATCTTGGAGCCATGGACGAAGACGAGCATGAGGATATGCTTGATTTCACTGAAGATGAGGATGATACTACTACTACTTCTGACACTTTACCAAGTATGCCTACTCCACATTCATTATTGACTATGAAATGTTTGGTGCATGGAAAGGAAAGAACTATCTTGCATGATGACGGTAGTACTCATGACTTTATTTCAGCAAAATTGGTAAAGGAATTGAAATTACAGACTGTACCTACGCATTATCGCATAAAAGCTGCATTTTTAGGTACTAGGTACAATGGCACACAAGAAGTTCAAGATTTAGAGATTCAAATTGGTTCATATATTGAAAGAAGAAATTTCTTAGTTGTTCCATTATAGTCAAGCGACATTATTTTAGGAATGCCTTGGAGACACCAGCATAATCCAAATATAGATTATTCCACGCACACAATGAATATTAATTTTCAAGGAAAGTCTATTTTGCATCTAATATTTTTCCACTGCTTTCGCATACTCAAGCAAAACGTGCATTACGCAAGAGTACTAAATCATAACTCATTTGAGTGAATGAATTGCAAGCAAAGGAAAATCATATGCACCCTAGGCATAAGGAATTTCTTGCATATTTTAAGGACTGTTTTGTAGAAGACCTACCACCAGGTTTACCTCCTTCACGTCCAGAAGACCATAAGATTGATTTGATACCTGGCACACAACCACCTTGCAAAGCACCATATAGGCACAATCAGATAGAGCAAAAAGAAATCCAGAGTTAAGTTGAAGAATTACTAAATAGAGGTTTAATTCGACTTAGCAGTTCTCCATTCGGTGTACCTGTACTCTTAGTTAAGAAAAAGAATAATACCTATCGTATGTGTATTGACTACCGAGCTTTAAATAAGATCACTGTAAAGAATAGGTATCCTATACCTAGAGTTGACGACCTTATGGACAAACTGCAAGGATCTTCTATATTTAGTAAAATTGACCTTAAGTCTGGATATCATCAGGTGAGGCTAGATAGATCTGACATATTTAAGACTGCATTCAGAACACAGTTTGGCCATTACGAATTCTTAGTCATGCCATTCGGATTGACTAATGCACCTGCCACTTTCAGTAGAATGATGAACCGTATCTTTCTGAAATATCAGTATTGTGTGATTATTTTCTTTGATGATATTTTGGTGTTTAGTCAAAGTGAAAAAGAGCATTATGAGCATTTATCATTAGTTTTTCAATTACTGAAAGAAAATCAATTGTTTGCAAATCCTGAAAAGAGTGAATTCTTTAAGACAAAAATTGAGTATTTAGGTCATATTGTATCAAAAGAAGGAATTAAAGTTGATCCTAAGAAAATTGATGCAATATTGCATTGGCCTGTTCCTAAAAACGTGCATGAGTTACGCTCATTCCTTGGTCTTGCTAGTTTCTATAGGAAGTTTGTACGTAATTTTTCATTAATTGCTTTACCATTAACCAAACTTCTCAAGAAAGGAATTGTTTATCAATGGACTGAAACTCAGCAGAAATCCTTTGACTTACTGAAACGTGCATTAACTAATGCCCCTGTTTTACAGTTGCCTGACTTTAATAGACCATTCTTTCTAGTTGTGACCGATGCTAGCGGATCAGGAATAGGAGCCATACTAATGCAAGACAATCATCCAATAGCATATTCTAGTTCTAAGCTGAAACCGTCTGAGCTGAAATATTCCACTTATGACAAAGAACTATTAGCAGTTGTACAAGCATTAAGACAGTGGAAACACTACTTAATGGGTTCAGAATTCATGATAAAGACCAACCAGCAAAGCATTAGACATTTACTTAGCCAACCCCAAATTTCTGACCGTCATATCAAATGGGCTTCCTTCATTCAAATTTTTCATCCTATCATTCAATACCAACTTGGAAAAGAAAATGTAGTTGCTGATGCATTGAGTAGAAGACCTGCAATTCATAATATTTATGTCATATCTTTTGATTCTTTGATTGCTATGAAAGATACATATCACCAGGATATTACTTTTCATTCTGATTGGCAAAAATTAGTTCAAAATAATTTCATTCCTGTTGATTCATTGTCATATAATGATGGATTTATGTTTTTTGAAAAGAGACTGTGTGTTACTATTCCATTCCGACCTTTTGTTTTGAATGAAATTCATTGTCTCCCATATCAAGGTCATAGAGGTATCATATCTACATTACGCATGTTAACTGAAGATTTTTATTGGCCGCATATGGATGCAGATGTATCTAATTTCGTTTCTGAATGTTTAATTTGTCAAAGAATAAAGAGACATCATGGTAAACAGTATGGATTACTAATGCCTTTGTCTATTCCATCTAAACCTTGGGAACATATCTCTATGGATTTCATTACTGGTTTACCAAATACTAAATCTAACCATTACATGATTTGGACAGTTGTAGATAGATTTAGTAAGCAAGCATATTTCATTCCATGTAAGAAAACTTTAACAGCATCACAAGCAGCACAGTTATTTTTGAAAACTGTTTTTACTAACCATGGATTGCCAAAAGTGATTATTTTAGATCGTGATTCTAGATTTTGTAACAATTTTTGGATAACACTGTTTGCAAATCTAGGCACAAAGATTGATTTCTCATCTGCATTTCATCCAGAAACAAATGGACAAACAGAAGCCACAAATAGCACCATTCTAGATCTTTTACGTGCATATACTATCTCTAAACCTCAAACATGGGACACTCATTTGCATTTATTACAATTTGCATACAACAATACATCGCACACATCTACAAAGAAAGCACCTTTTGAAGTCATTTATGGATATAGATTATCTACACCTGTTGCATCTTTGTCTAATAGAATTCAGAGTGCTGATGATACTGCTACTATGTTTAATAGTATTTTTGATGAGGTTAAGGATATGATTGCTAAAGCCCAACAATCATATACCAAACAAGCTAACAAGAAAAGACAAGCCATGAATTTCAAAGTTGATGATTATGTTTGGCTGAGAATAGAAAAACGTAGACTGCAAAGTGTAGATAGACATCCAGTTGTCAAATTAGCTCCTAGATTTTATGGACCATTTAGAATCATTCATAAGATTAATGACAATGCATTCAAATTAGAATTACCATCTCATTGGAAAATTCACAATACATTTCACATTAGTTTATTGATACCATTTAGAGGCCAATTACCTATCCACCCTGTTTATGAAAACCCCCCTTTATTAGAGGAAGAGACTGAAATACTTGAACCAGAAGCCATCATAGACACTGACTACATGACAACTAGAACTGGCCGAAGGTATTCTAGATACCTAGTAAAATTTAAGAACCATCCTGTAGAGGAAGCACAATGGATGCACGCTAGAGACTTAAATGCTTTCCCCACTCTGTTAGCTCCACATTGAGCTAATAGCAATTGAGGTCAATTGCTATCCCACCCCGGGGGTATGATGCCAGGAGGCATATTCCACGGTGGATTCCGTGAGGTTTTATGGTGGATTCCGTAAACTTAGATGACCGGGGCTCATACACAAAGAGGATTCTTTGTGCGAGAAGTTGATGGGGACGCCTGTCCTTTTCGGGCGTTTCATTAATTTAGTGTGTACATGGGTGATTCCATAGCGGGTGATTTCGCAAAATGCATATTAAATTAATAAACGTTTATGAGTTTAGAGTGCGCATTCATAATAAATTAAGGTTAGTATTTATTTCTAACCAGTTGATTTATTTATGTAGCTGAAGACTGCTAAGTATTCACTTTTGTCGGTTTAATTGTATTATTTTACTAATGATTGTGAATGCTTCAGTTGATGTGTAGAGATAGCAGCAGTGGCGGAGGAAAGCATTGGAGTCTAGCGAGTATTCGACTTATGGATTATATTTTGATAGGCGCCACGCCTATATTTTGTTATGTCTATTGAGACATCGATTATTGATTATTATTTTGTATGCGCCTATGCGCACGGATATGTTATTTCTATTTGGGACATTGAGATTGGGCGTGCTAGACTCCATGGGCACCGTCCATTAGCTTTATTTCCTATTTTTGTAGAAAGCAAACTCAAAAGCTAAAAGCTTGTCATATTTTTGTAAATTGGGCTATTATTGAGCATGAAGATGGAAATATACATAAAATACATGCTTTGTGAAGCGCTCACACAGGGCATGGGGGGAGATTGAACCCAATTGGTCTCTTGCTTCTTGTCGTTCATGCTTTTACATTGTTTTTTGTGCAAAAAGGTAGAGTTCATTGTTCTTGGGGACCTTTCGGGATTCACTACGTGAGCATACTGCGACCGATCTGCGCACCAACTTCTTTTGAGGGTTCACCTTGAATATTGATCTCTTTAATCATCATGTGAGAATTCAACTTATCAAAATCTAGAAATGACTTCTATACATACAAAAAACTAAGAAGTGATTTCCAAGTCTTTTCTTTATTAAGACCACCCAAAGTAGACGATACCAAATCATAATCATTAGGCATTTCATCAATCACTACCAAAGCATTTGTAATACCCTTCACTTTCGAAACCTACTCATTGATGGATATTTTTCATTTCTTCAAAGTATTCAGCTCTTGCTTGAGATGAATCTTTTGTGCCTTTCTATTCATGGAAAATATATTTTTAAACATACTCAATGCTACATGTGAAGTTTTTACATTTCTAATATATCGCAACATAGTGTTATCAAGGATACAAATAGATAATATATCATATTTTTTATTTTTCATTTAACTCTTCCATGCCTTTAATTCTTCTGCACTCACAAGGTCACTCATGTTTGACTAATTTTCTTCACCTAAAATAAACTTGACAATGTCTTTTCAGTAAGGAACTTTGTCACATGCAACACAAATAGTCAGAATTTGATGAAAATATACATAACTATGACAGAGAGATGCTAGTAGAAAGACAAAAAGAGAAATATGTATTAGAGTTTGAAGGAAACGTAGCAGCAACATATAGCACAATAAAAAATTGCACTCAATGTGGAGATCGAATCTCTTGACCACCTAGGAGTTGACTTCATATATATGAAAAAGTCACAATCTCACTCTCAATCACAATCTTGCTCACAATGTCGATCGTAATCACAATCATAGTCACATTCACAATCTCAATCTTAGATTGTTAAAGAAGAGGATAATGAAGAAAACCATTTATTCAGCGTTTCTGCCAAAATTACTTTATGCATTCGGAATAGGCTTTTCCCAAGAACAGTGCGTTTTCCAAGAAAAGCGTATTAGAATTGATGCAATCATCCAAATCATCACTTACATCATGCGACCTATCATAAAGAAAAAGAAAGAAAAAAAAGCATCATTCTTTTTTAAAATATATTTTAAGTGTTGTTTTTTCTTTTGAAGACATGTATCTCTAAAATGGTGAAGAATTGGACTTAACTTGTGAGACGACAAAATATTCTCCTCAATCTCCTCTTTGAACTCCATGAGAAGAACTTTGATCAAAATTTTCTCCATTTTTGACTGCAAATCAACTTACTTTTTTGGCCGCAAATCAACCATCACCAAAATTTGTCAAAACACTTAAAATGACCTACAAAATCATTTCCAAATACTACCTACATACATGTTTAAAAAAAGTTCAATATGACAGGGTATATCACATCACAACGAAATTTCCATGATGGGTAGTTGTTCTTGGCAACTCTCTCAATGATGAAGTTTTCACTGTTCTCTACCATTATCATAAAATTAATACAAATCAACAAGCATATCTTTTGCAACCTTTCACAACAAGCACACAATAACACACAAAGCAATCTTTTTCACTGACTACTCACAATACATAGAATTTGTAACTAATTTGTAGATAAAACTTATGTTTTTTTCCTGGAAAAACAAAACTTATAGATTCAAAAATTTTAGCATGTTCATCCACATTCATTGATACAACAGAAATTGCAATATATCCTAAAACTGATGTTCACAACCTTACAATTCTAAAATGGAGCTTGTAAAATGGCCTTAGATGGTCAAAAAGGTAGTAGAGAGTTCTAAAGGATTTATTCATAGAATATAAAATGTGTTGATCACACACAAAATCTCCCAGCAATTTGAGATTTTTGCTATCGCTGCATTTGGTGCCTTCATAAATACTATCCAAGAGAAAAAGTGAGAGAATGAGAATGCTTCTTACCCATTGCTTAGTTGTTTGAATCATTGCTTATTATCCTTCACTTCAACCTTCAAAAATAGCCTCCATTAGTGGTACAATTTTGATATTATGTCATGAATCACGTGGTGGAGACACTTACATAAGTTGTTGTGCCAAACACACACCATACACATAAGAGAAAGCTCACTTAGGAACACAAGAGGACAGATAAAAACAAAAATGTTTTCTTGCTAGTTTCTTCTTCTTATTTCATACACTTTTTGATGTATACAAAGTATAGATAAGGCACAATATAAAGGAAAGTAGTCTACTAAGTCAAACAATGCATAATGGACTATAGTAATTGAGTGAGGCTATAATTATACTAGTCATAGATAGGTTGTAACAAACTAAATATAATAAGTGATAAGTCAATGCCCATGTAAGAGTCATAATAACCACTAATGTACTAAGTGTAGATCTGCAGATCCATTTGACTATGTAGGCCATCATCATCAATGTCCACATGTGTTGAGCTTGCCATGTCAACACCACTAATCTTTACCCATAAGAAAATTTGTCAATCTAAACTTTCAATTATAGAAGTTATACTTAATTAGATTATCATTGATAATCTAATCAAATCCCTCAAACATTGTGCAACAGAACCAATAAATCTACTTTAATCAACAACTTGCTAATTCAAGTAAACTGTCACCCATATTGAACTCAATACATAAGTATACCCCAAGCAAAACTTGTAATGTCTGATAGTATCCAAATACTCTCGTGGACTGCTTGTATAATATATATATTATACTTTCTCTTATTTGAGATAGACTCATATAGTGAGGAAGAATAAGAAGGACTAGGGTTTTAGCTTCCTATCTTGTATACATTCTCTCTGTGTGTTTTGTGTCTTGTAAGAGCTCAATCTCTCTCTCTCTCTCTCTCTATATATATATATATATGTGTGTGTGTGTGTGTGTGTGTGTGTGTGTGTGTGTGTATGTCTCTCTCTCTCTCTCTCTCTCTGTCTCTCTCTCTCTCTCTCTCATGGTATCAAAGCAGTGTTCAAGCAAGGAGCTGTGAGCCGTAAGCATAAGTCTATGGGAAAATCCTACCATGGAGTACACCTATGAAGATCTCTCTTATAGAATCTCCAATTGATGAGCCATATTCATAACCTTAAAGTGCTCAATGGGAGTGTTTTTGACCTCCAGTCTGAGTTTATGTGGTCGAACTCATATTTGGGATGTGTTACAGTCTCCATTTGGGAGTTTAAGATTGTCAATATCTCAGAAAATACTTCCCTAATTTGATTTGTTATGTGGCATCTATGGCTTGTAATACTATCTTCTCCCTTAATGAAACCATTATGATATACATGGATACTACTACATCTAGTTATGTCCAAATTTTCTAAAATCAACCCTCTCAAAATGTTCTTTTACCTCTGATTAACAATTTTCTAGAATATCATGTAGTAATGAGTGCCAAGATGGTGGGAAAAAGCTAGCCAAACTCTCGTGTCTTCTTTCATGCACGTTGTTAGTGATAATTATTCACAATTGTCATTGTTGTTTACCGCAGCACAGAGGAACGAAAAATGGAGCAGAAGTGCGGGAGAAATGGAAGAAGGAGACAACCAAGAAGGCACAGGACAAAGAAAGGAAAAGGCGTCCTGGATAGAGGTCAGACTTTGAAAATTTGAACGACGGTGTCGCCTGGAGAAAAGAAAAGAGTAAAAGTGCACCATCAAATATGAAGGCGCTCCCGAATCCTTGTAAAAAGAGCGTCGGGCTCACTCCCATGCCAATTGTATGCATTGGTGGGAATGGGATAAGTTAGAATGGTGGGAAATAAGAAAAGAGGGCCTAGGCTAATGGCCAGCCATGTAAAAAGTGGGGATAACCACCCAAAAAATAGGGCATGAATATAAAGTTCAAAAGTGAATGAGAAGTTCATTCTTGGGTGTGGCTAAAGCTTCTTCTTCTTCTTCTCTTGCTTTTTACCTTCTTTCTTGTGCTTGAGTGAGGGATTGAGGGAGTGTGAGGGAGTGAGGGAGTGAGTGTGTGAGTGAAGGATCGTGGAGAGGAAGCTCTCCATCTTCACTCTTCATCTTTCCTTCCCTTCTTCTCTTCTCTCGTCTCGCGCGGCTATGGAGGATGGAGCTTGATGGAGAGGGATTGAGGTTGCTTGAGCTTGCCACAAGGGTCGTGGAGCTACCGGAGTGTGAGAGAGAGGAGGGAACTCGATCGAGCATTAAGATAAGCTCATTACACTCACAAGGTAGGCCTTGCGCGTCGACTATGTGAGGGGTAGCCATGGCTGCTCGGCTTGAAACGCTTGATCAATAAGTGGTCCATAGGTCTCGGGGTAGAGCTCCGTAGCTCCCCTACATTTTGGTTCCATTGCCGGGACAAACGGAATCGAGCCTTGAGCACCATGTGCATTGTATCGAGCATGGCAGTAGGGTTTGTAGCCTGAACTGGTGCTCGAGATAGTTAGGAGGATTAGGAGGTTTTAATCCGTGGAGCAAGTAAGTATTTTGATTTGCTACTGAATGTAGAGTAGGACTATCTATCTTTATTTCTGTTTCTATTTTGTGTTGCAATAGGTTAAGGGTAGGGTAGGAAAAAGAAGGAAACAGAAGGGCTCTGCTGATACTGGAGACAAGGAAGTTGGGGCGCAAATTGAGTTATCTGAGATTAGTCTCTGAGTCTACAACAGATTGAGGGAGGTAATAAGGGAAACAGCAGACTAGGGTGCCCACATTTGACACCCTATTTTCTGAGACGACTGTGAGACTGGGAGCCCGGGAGAGAGCGAGAGAGCTATGAGAGATCTTGAAGTGCTGACCGATCGAGCGCCCCATTGCTTCGAGGTATGTGAGACATTTCCCTCTATTGCTCACATTGATTTGGAAAGTGCGGCACGATTTGATAGAGTAGGCATTGACCTAAAAGCACCGCCCACAATTTGCGGGCCGTCCGCCGTGCCATCAGACCAGTCCGTTTGATTCCCAGAATTGGACCAGAGCCGGCGGACCGTCCGATTTCCATAATCAGACTAGTTGAAAATCGAACCAGTTGAATCAGATTCCCAGATTCAAAGCAACCCACCAAGTTGGGCCACGTGTCTGAGTCCCAAAATTGAGCCACTCGACCAATTGCAGTGGTCGGACCAGCCCGTCCGACTAAGGGAAGCCAGACCAAAGTAAGACCGTGGACTCGCCCATCCCATTCCCAGAATCGGACAAGCCCGGGTCCGATTCGCAGAATCGGACCAGAGCACCAGAGCTTGAATAGAAGGTGATTCACCTAGGCCACAGTCCTAGGTGCCCTGTTCACGTCTCTGACCGCCCAGGGAACCCAGTTTGATCTTGGAAGTTGGATACCAGATAAGGTGACTGAAGATTCACCCCAAATAGCTAGACACCGGGCGGACATAATTGGAATTGGATGCAATGTTCGGCGACCAGCCAACCAACTAACCAACCCTAAAGCAGGATAGGGAATGCAACAGGGTCTTTCTGTAAGACTTTAGAGTCGCCAGGACTTGCACCAAAAGCCACATCAGGCCACAACCGTAGGCAGTGGGGTGGAGCCTGCATTAGGCATTTAGTGCATCCTCACCTCACCTTCTGATTTCATCACCTAGGATGCACTATAAGGAAAGGAAAAGCGTGCTTCGACACTGAGCATTAGAAAGCACTCAGCACAAGTTGTGGATAAGATTAACAATGGTTTTTAGTAACAAGGAGCTTAACAGGAAACATAATAATATCAAGGAACCCACTATTAGGAGAGGATCCCAAAGCATAGTGGGCTACTAGGGAACTCCATCTATAGGGCCGTGAGAGGACATGGAGATTCGGAGGACTGCAACATAGAGAATCAGATGCCGCCAAAGCTGCTCAAGTTGATCGACGACCGAGTGAAACGGGAAGCGGAAGCAATGTCAGGATCCCAAAGCGGACTAGGAGAGGACAGACTGGACTTGGGAGAATTCCCAGTCATGGTGCAGGAGTTAGTTAACGAGTATGACTTGCTGGCCAGGACAGTAGTTCAGGGTAGGCCAGTAGAGGAAGTGGTAGTAGCCCTAGAAGAGGAACGAAGAGCAATCAGAAGGGTGCTAGAGAGCATGATCGCCTATAACCACGAGTAGAAGACTAGGAAACTCCAACAAGACGTGGATATGTACGAGGCCCGGTGCGTGCTAGCCCTAGCTGGAGTAGTAAAGGCAGGACCAAATGCGGAGAGAGAGCGGGCAGTGGAGGCTAACTTGTCATTAAGTGAACTTGTAGCCAGGCGGCTCATGGACAACACGTCCGTTGAGCAGGGCGCGGCAGCCTTAGCCACGGCCTTACTCTCAGGATTAGGGGTGACACAAGGGGCAATCTAGGATTCCTATAGTGGCGAAACAACTGGACAAGTATGAACCTAGCAACGACCCATATAGCTTTATGGAGCTGTTCGAACAAGTTTGTCAAGCAAATGGCCTCACAGAATTTCTGATACAATTAAAGCAGAGCATCAGGAACAGATAGAGGTATTTCGACCAGAAAGCACTGTATAGTTGATAATATCTGTGAAACTTCTCAGTCTGAAAAATGCATTAGTGTGTTTGTGCCAAACTGCTATTCTTTGGATAAATAGAACAATTCTTCTAATTGCGAGAGTGTAAACTTGAACATACCGAATGCTCCATTACAAAAAATCGGTATGGGATTTCCAATTACAACACATCTAGATCTTCTCAAGCTTCAAAACTGATTATCTATTCAACAATGTGGATCAGTAACTTCATGTATTATGGGATCTTTTCTTCTCTATAAGACAACAACAAAGATAATGCTTTGAATAAAAATGTGGAATGCGTATACTGGAAATGCTCATCCTCTTCACATATTTGCTGATCTTCTATCCTGAAATTAGTCAAGGTCTTCTGTAGACACGACTTTGCTTTGCTTTCACAAATCCTTCGACACCGCTACAGTGTCTGTCTTTTTTGTGATGTGGTTCCATACCAAGCTACCCACGTTCTTGAAAATATGCATGGGATCCAACAAGTGGTTGATCTATAAGTGGGTCCAATATGGCAACTAATAGAAAACTGGGAATCGTCGCATTCCATTTAAATGTGACTTCCTGTGGACCATTTTCAGCTTGTACCAGCTTTGGGCATTCATACGTGCTGGAGGTCGTCCAAGAAAAACTTTCCTGAATTCATGACCCTTTGGCAAGAAAGCGGTGTGTCCTTGATATACCATCTTCTTCATGGTTCGTGACCTTAGGGAGTCTAACTGTGGCCCATACAATGGATATGCATGATAACCTGAGGTAACCAGACATGTCCCAACACCTCTATTGAGAGTGGAATTTTGGTGCCGGAAATTGCTTAAAAATAGCTAAAAATTATGAATATCAAGGGAAAAATATCCAATGTCAAAGGCGGCGGCTCGACCTAGGACGATTTTAAGCGTCAAAGTGCTCTAAAGACGCCCCAGCAACACTTGCAGATTTTTAGTAATTTTTCCATGCACCTGTGCCAGTCAGTGGAGCTGTCAATCAGTGCGGGATGCCGAGACGAGCTCATAGAAATTTTCAGAACTGGATTCGGACACCGTATGCGAGAGAGACCGGGAAAAGGACCGGGGGAGTGCCCAAAAGGAGAAGTGAAGGGGTGCCTTTGGGGAGGGGCACCCCCCTCCCTAAAAAAAAATGACGATTAGGGGGGCGGCGTGTTGCAGAGCCGTCGCGAAAAAAACGGCCCCCCCCCTCAATGCAGATTTTTGTTGAAGAAGAAGCCATGGAACAGATTACAGTAGACAGTTGCATTCATTTCTCGCTTTTCACATCGCTCCGTCCCGTGCGAGATATGGCAGCCTGTAGAGAGAGAGAGAAAATCAGTCTTTCTCTCTCCTCCCTCTCTCTCCTCTAAGGGGGGATTCATGTGGGAAGAGAAAGGAAGAAGAAAGAATGGTGGAGGCTTGTCCGGCATCGATCGGATCGCTTCACGGGCTGGAAATGGTGACGTGTGATCATCATGAGCATGAAGTGCTGCTGATTTTCAGATTTGCAGCCATGGACATGAAACCCGAAACACGCAAATAAGCGGTAATTCAATTTTTTCAAAGGAAATTTGAGATTTCATGGCTTTTGATTGATAAACTGTTGTTCATGTGGGCTAAAAATTGTTTATGTTGCTGTTTTCCATGAGTATTTGTTGAGCATAATCAAAAAATCAGAAAAACATGCATCTTGTGGCCCAAAATAATACACTAAAACACGTAAAATATGGAAAACCAAGGGAAAATGATGTTTTTCAGCATAAAAATGGAAGAATAAATAGGAACACCAACTAAATTGTCATTTTTGTTGCAAGAAGGAACTAAGGGCCACAGCCCATAACCTATTTTGAATTTTTAGTAATTAAATAATACTAAAAAATAAGGGAAAATACAAGGAAATTAGAGGAAAACTACTAAAAATAGGGGAAAAATGCATTTTGGCTGCGAAAAATTAATGAAAATTAAGAAAAATATTCGTGAATGTTTGTGGGGACTGAAGCATGAGGATTTGCCTCAGTTCAGCCCCACCTTCTTGTTCTAGTGTGTCTTTTTTCGCTTTTTATACATAAAATGGTGGTAAAATGCCTTATAAATCTATACAACAATGCAACATTTGATCGATGGGAGGGTAGAGTGGTTAAAATGTGTCTAAATGCGGAGTAAAATGATGAAAAGCTTGCTGGTTTTGTTTGCATGCCATATAGGTCGGTGAATAATTATAGAATGAGAGCCTAGTAGTACGAGGGTTTCCTCGGTGCTAGGTTCGTGCAACGCCGCATAAGAACGGTAGTTGAAAACCATTAAAAGGATGTTTTCCACATGTGCACAATATTGATTTTATAATTGTTTGAGCACTTAGCATCCACAATATGCATAAACCATGGAAATATTTAAAGGTATCAGAAATCCTGGATGCACAGTAATTGCTTTCATTAGGACCTTGACCCACGTTGAGTGAGAGACAGGACACCCTAAGCCATAGGCTAGGCATGGGGTCTAGGGGAAAGAGAAGTAAGGACAGTGGTACATTCCTGTATACGATCAATTGGTACCTTGAGTGGATTTTGTGCGAAATGTTTATATGTTGAGCGACGCACCGAGAGGCTAATCCCCAAGGTGTAGGAGAGTCGCAGAGGGGTGGCGGCACTCAGCTGTTGGAGGACCCCCTATGTCTGTGCTTCGTGCCATTAGGCAATATGTAAGGGACTCCCTCTGAGGAGTAGTGGGTGAGACAAGAGTGGACTACAAACAACATAATACAAACGCAAGATGTCTAGGAAGGCAATGTATGTGTCATCAACGCTCCTGGCGGTGAGGCCGTGGGGTTGTTGAGCGCGTGAGATAGAGGTCCGGCTAGTGCACGAGCCAATGCCGGCCCGTTCCAGGTTCCATCATCTATCTAGTGAATACAAACTTGAAAGAGCTATGATAGATATACCAACGAGAACGAAAGCCTACTTACCTTTAACAAAACATCTCTCTCTCTCATTTCCTTTAACAAAACATCTCTCTCTCTCTACCACTACCACTACAATAAACAAGAAAAGAAAAAAAAACAACAACAACAAGTACTAATAGTACAGCAACAACAACAACAACAAACAATAAATGAAGGAAAAACTACTACTACTACCACTACTACCACAACAACTACAACAACAACAACAAACAAGAAACGAAGAAAAAACTACTACTACTACCACTACAACAACAACAACAACAAACAAACAATAAAACTAAAAAATAATAAACAAAAAAAGGAAAAAAAACAACAATAACAACAAACAAGAAAACCACCACCACCACCACCACCACCACCACCACCACCACTACTACTACTACTACTAGGAGTACCACAATAACAAACCACTACCACTACCACTAACTAAAACAACAACAAACAAGAAAATAAAAAAAAACTACTAATACTACTACAGAAAAAAAAAACAAGAAAACTAAACAACAATAAACAAGAAAAGAAAAAAAACTACTACTACTACTACAACAACAAACAAGAAAACTACTATTACTACTACTAATACTACTACTACAATCATGTCTACGACCACAACGACCACAACTATGACTACCACAACAACAACAAACAAGAAAAGAAGAAATTAAACAACTACTACTACTACCATCACTACCACTACCACTACTACTACTACCACTACCACAAAAACAACAAACAAGAAAATAAAAAATTAAACATCAGCAACTATCACTAGCACTACCACTACCACAACTACCACAACAACAACAAACAAGAAAAAAAGAAAAGAAGACATAAAACAACAATAACAATAACACCAACCTCTTCCTCCCTCTCTCTGTCCCTCTCTTTCTCTCTTTCCCTATGATATTTAATGTTTTCTTCCTCTCTCTCTCGTTCCTTCTTTCCTTTTCTCTCTTCCTTTTTCTCTTTCACTTCCTCTCCCTCTCTCAGTTCCTCTCTTTCTCTCTCAATACACATGATTTTTAACAAAAACAAGTAAATGAAAAGGAGAAAAAAAAAAAACAAACCAAGAGGGAACAATGCACTCACTAGAAAGGCCCGAAGATGGATTCGGTGGCTCCTCTTCGTGACGACAGCTCCTCTTTGCCCTCTGTACACTTCCTTCTCTTCTTCGCAAATGGCGGCGGCGGCGGTGAGAAGCTTTTCTTCTCCCTCTTTCTCTCTTTTTTTCCCTCTCCCTCTCAAATGCAAGATGGAGTTCGCTCTCCCTTTCACTCTGTCTTTCATTCGTTCACACAAAATAATGCGCTCAAGTTTCGACCCGCATTTTTTCATCTAAGCACAATCGCTATTTGTGTCGGAAAGCGCCATCGCTATGCCTTCGCATCCTTGTAGTGAATTCTTCCAAGCATTGTTGTGTCTCATTTGAGAGCTTTGGCTTCATACCACTTTGTCACATAGTACCAAGATGTATCGGTTCCACTTCCTTCTAGTTGGAGGGTCAATTGGGCCCACGAATTCAATGCCCCATTTCACGAACAACTTTAGGGGAAGAATGGGTTGTAGTAGCATCGCACTAGTTTTTGTAGACTTTTCCATCCACTGACAAGCATCACAATATTTGCAGTGGTCGTAGGCATCTTTATATAGTGTAAGCAACCATTAATCTATAAGCAAAGCCTTTCTAGGATTTTCTTCTCCTACAAAGTGTCTGTGTCACACGGATCATCGTGGAATGCTCTCATCACTATGCCAATCTCTTCTCTTGCAACACATCTCTATAGCACTTCATCTTTATCTCCCCTGTACAATGCACTATCTAGTAGAGTGTAGGGGAATAATTCCAATAGAAGCTTCTTTTTCTCTCTCATAGAGATGCCAAGGAGCTATTGTTGTATAGCGAAGAGGCTAGCCATGTCTATATACCATGAGGTTAATGTTTTGACTATAAATAGGGAAGCATTAGGGAGTTCCCAATCATCTTAATTATTTTCTTCTATGTAAGGGATTCACCATAGATGATCATCCAAGACATTGGAGCGAATAGAACTTGTAGCTACTTTAAAATTAAACTCTTGAAATAGGAGTAACCATCTCATTATTCTCCTTTTTATATTAGCTTTATTTTTTAGGAAGGGCAATGTCTCATGATCCACACAAAATTTAAAATGGGTTGATAATAGGTAATCTCAAAACTTCTCAAAGGCAAACATCATTGTAAGGCACTCTAACTCGGTCACTATGTACTTTCTCTCCTAATCAGTGACCTTATGGCTTGCATAACAGATGGGTTGGTCTAGCTTGGAGGAGTCTTTGTGGCATAAGACTATGCCTAAGCCATATAGAGATGCATCATTGTATGCACATGGAACTCCTTTGTCCAATGAGGAGATTACATGATGGGTGCTTCAATTAGACACTACTTCAGATTGTTGAACGCTTCTTCATAATTATCTGTCCAAATGAACTCTACAACTTTCCTCACATGAGGCCACCTTTGTTGTGAAATTTATGTTGCTATTCCCTATGTAGAGACAATGTAACCTAAAAGAGCTCCTAAAAAGACTCGAAATATGCATTTATTAGGGTTTGAAGAAATCCCATACTCTCCGTATCAATCAAAACACTACTTGAGGTGTACTGAAGACACAAAAATCATCTAGATATACCTCAATGAAATCATGAAGGTGATTTTGGAATGCGGCTATCATGTCTCACTAAAAGATAGCAGGGGCATTACAAAGCCCAAAGGCTGTCACTCTATAGGCATAGATACACCATTCTATTGTAACTATATCCAGTAGAGAACAGAGCTCATGTTTCACCACTATATCCACTTGGTCTATGAAAGAGATAGAGAAATGATCCTTCTTTGTTTTGGAGTTTAACTTGTAAAATTCTACATAGATATGCAACTTCACATTCCTCTTGACTACTACCATTATAAACACAATATTAGTGAGTTTGGGAATCTCCCACTTTCTATTTTTTGAATACTAAAAATGTGGCATTCAGATAACATGCCCACAAGTTTCTTAAAACCATATGATGTGACCTATCATTGGAAAGCGCTTGAAAAATGAAATGTATTGAGCTATAGAGTGCTTAAATTGGAGTTATAGTGATCAAGTTATGATAAATCCATTAGGAAAAAAATGAACTCACAAATGGGCCCTTAAAAATAATTTTAAAATGTAGGCCTTTTGATTGTCCAATAGGAAGGCTAGATGTTGACATCCATGGAGGATGAATCTTCTCTCTCCAAATCTTGGGTCTTCTATTAAGAAAATGGGTAGTGGGGGATTTAAAAAATGGAGAATGAATAGTACACAAAATTTGAGTTTCTCTCATCTCGTATTTCCCCCCTTTTTTGGAGAATTTTCAATTTTGGTTTTTTTCCCTCTCATGAAATCAATTTGACCCAAAATTTGAGCAACATAACACTTTCCCTCTCTTCTTTATACTTATGAATTTTCATCTCCATTGAAGCTCCGTGCTGAGAGTAACTAGGGTTTTAAGCGTTCTGCTTACCTCTGCACTTTCTTCTCCATGCAGCTCTAGATTCATGGCAAAACACAGGTGCCCATCTCTCTTTGCATTTTCTCTAGTTTGCTATTTTTTAATAGGGTTTGATGTCATTTCTTACTATTATTGTTGTTTTATTGCAGAGGTTGTTTGGGGCAGGAGATAGAGGTGCTTATCTCTCTCTCCTTTCTTCCCCCCCTCTCTCTATGTATTGTTTCTCTTTTATGTTGTGTTTTCAATAGAATTTGATGTTTGTTCTAATTGTTTTTTTCTTTTAGAGTTTATTTGGAGCAAGAGGAAAAGGTGTGAATCTCTCTCTCACTTTGGTTTTTTTTTTTTTGCTGATATCTTTTCAATACAATATAATGTTAGTTTTAACCCTTGTTGTTTTTTTATTGCAGAGATCATTTTGGGTGAGATTGCATAAGTGCTTATCTATCTCTCCCTCTCTCTTTCTCTCTCTATGTTTCCTCTTTTCTACTGATTTTTAGGTATACCTTCATGTAAATACTAACTCTTGCAAAATTTTCTTTTGCAGAGATCAATTCGGGCAAGATTGGATAGGTGTTCGTTTCTTTCTCTTTCTCGCGTACTCACACACACTCTCTGTATTGTCCCTTTTCTACTATCTTTACAATAGGGTTTGATGATGGTTCTAACTTAAGGATCAATTGTTGTTGCAGCACTTAACATAAGGTAGAGCAGAGATTCTATAGCTCAATATATAGGTGAATCTATCATATTTTGTGGTGCCAAAATTTATTCATTTAATTAGTGACTTTTATGTTTGATGGGATTGATGTTTTCTTATGTCCATCATTTGCAGTGGGTTTTGATTAGCAATGATTCAGTCTTATCTTTAGCAGATCAGCTCATAGGTAAATTCGCCATGTTTTGTATTGCTTCTATTCATGCAGTTATCTATATATTTTTTGCTAAAAGGGATTCATGCAAGTATTTTGGTTAAAAGGGATTCATGCAGGTGTTTTTTTTTGTACATGCAAGTATTGTACAAGGTTTAGGTGAAGAATATAATTCTCGATCGACTATTTTGATGTGGTGAGTGATTCCTTTGTGTTGGATGATATGGATCTGCTGGAACTCGATGGTTCAAAAATCCTCTGCTTTATTGGTCCTATGTGTTTATTTGGATCTCCATGCCAATTGGCAATGATCCATGAAACTCTTGTATCATATCATCCATATAACACACAATGTGTTGAGTCTTAGAATATCTCAGATGTCAATCTAGTATGCCTATTAAGATTTGCATGCCATGTGGCTGCTATCCTTGTAACAACTACTCTATAATACCCACATTTTATACAATATATTGAGTCAAATCAGACTCCTCTTCATTATAATAAAATTTATTTTGGCAAAATTCTATGAGTATTCTTGTGCTATTCTTTTCATTATATTTCATGTAAATGATATGATTAAAGCGATGCCTTAAAATTAAATCTATACTTTGTGTTGATGTATATATCCACATGCGTTTTGATATCGATGTTTATGTCTTTTTACAAAAGTGTAAACATCTCTTAATGCCATGTTGATTTGAATGGCATATTGGTGATTACTGGATAGACTTAAAATGTTTATTATTTAGGGGTTAATGCATACTTCTTTACATCTAATGCGTAGGTTATAATGCCTGAGAGAAGAACAAGCATTCTCTTAATAGAAGTATGTAACAGAAAAGATGAAGAAGGGAATTGGATCACTGATACATATCATTGCTCGTCTTGGGTATATATGCATCCAAGTATGAAGGGAGCTTTTAGGGTGAAAGGATCTGCAATTGCAGATGTATCAAAGCACTGGAAGGGTAAAATTTTAGCTCTCAGACAAAGAAATGTTGATTCTCACCTTGTAACAGAGGCATTTCTACAACATGTATTCATGCAAAAACAAATACATATTGTGCCCATTGTGCCCTTTCAATGAAACATTGCAAACAGTAAGTATTCGCAACTCATTGAGAATGAGAAATTTCATGATACCTGTATAACAACTTGTCTCGTATTTACAGAAGTATACCCTTCGGATTGCTATAAGTGGAAAAATGTTGAGAGTTTCACTGGTTCTTTTAAGTATTACCACCTCGAAATCGGTACATTGCTCTTTGAGGGGCATACAACTAAGCAGCTCGCAGAGGACCTTACTTTTTTCTATGACTCCAAGTACATATTGCCCAAGGGGAGTCGAGAATATGGAACCCTTGAGTCTATGCACATATCGAATCTCAATAGCATAGAATGGCCATTGTGTAGTAGTGACATTTTGCACATGTGTAGCACAAAAATTTGAGCAGACATATTGAATTCTATGAAGCGAAGCACCGGCCCAAAGAATGTACATCTAAACTGGTTCATACTGATTGCAATTTTTGCACACGTTCAAGGAATGTAAGGGTTTAAGACGTACCAAAAGCACGTACACCATAAAACATACATCACAGGATTATGTAATAAGGATTCTAGGCAAAACTTGGATATCAAAAATAACTCGTAGTCCTGACATAGTGGAGTGTCGAGTCACAACAAGGAGCATGGCTTTCAGGTAAATTTTTTCTCTCTTTGTTTACTAGTATCTTACTTTGGGATGAATCAGCTAACTTTTCTTTCCAATTACAGGTACTTTCTCACATGACAGACTTTATGCCTAGTTTTCAAGTATCATAGATGGAGGATGCTCAAGGGTAAATGGTTGTGCCTTGATCAAGACATGCGTGAAAGTGCAGCTGTGGATGTTGCTGTCATTTGTGAGGGTCGCGAGCCCCGAGTGTTGCAAATGGAGGATGATTGGTCCTTGAATATAATGCACCATGAAATTACAATGTTAATGCATAATCCACCTGCTAGCTTCTATTTTAAACTAGATGGTAGGAAAAATCGAAGCTAAGCTGAGGATACTGTTATCAGTAGAAAGTGTGTGGCTCCACATATTTTAAAAATTGTAGAGTCTCCCTAAAAATCCCAAAACCACAAGTTGTAATATCCAACACCTATAAAATTTTGGATTCTTTTGGCCAATAGAATATTGTCACTTACAAACTTTCCATATTTAAAAATTATGGTATTTATGCAAAATCATACACTTGTTATACACTTTTCACATCAACACAATTACATGTGCATGTAAACTTTACAAAGACGTAAGTAAAGCCATAACTAAATATTATATGCGAAAAACCCTTAATGGTTTAAAACTTAAGGTTTTTAAGGTAGAACTAGTTTAGTTCTTGTTTCATTATTTCAGTCCACACTTTCTCTATTCATCTCTTTATATCCACCACATCCCTTCTACCTGCTACGATGGATCCTCGTGCACACTTTGATGAGTGGATCCATGAGACTATCTTTGCAAACCAGGGTGACGAGATATTCCAGGTTTTCTCTAAGAACATCAACCCTGAAAGCGTGCTCTCATCGTTGGATCCCCCCCTTCAGGATTTGGAAGACTTTGTGAGCACCATTGCTACATGCACATACTCCATCGAGGGATATGACATGACTTGGGTGCTTGTGGAATAGCTCATGGTATTTTAGGCAGGGAGGCATCACCAAAAAGTGGTGAATAGGTGTCTGGCCCATGTGGATCCTTCGCATAGAGTATGCAATGTTCCCATGGGAAGTGCACCATGTACATCACCTTTGGATCTCATGGAGTGTGACTGCACATTGGCAATTTACCTCCTTGCATTGGATACACCCCTAGAGGAGGAGAGAGATGAAGATACAAATCCATAGGTTGTTTCTATCACATACACGGGAGAAGAACCAATTGAAGAGCTCATAAATGTTAAAGAGGAACATTGAGTGGTGGTAGAGCAAGGGTTGGCTCTCATGGTGCCATCTTCTTCAGAACAACCACAAGTCGACAAACCCAACCTTTCCTCCTTGACACCCATTGAAGTAGAGCATGTACAATACTTGCTTCTATCTGATATACTACAATACTTGAAAATGAAGGAAGAAGATTTGTTTTCTATCCTAGTCAGGGACTCAATGGAAGACCTGATGGATTATGATTACATGGATGTGCATCCGAAAATGGCAGAGATTGGAAGATATGATGGCACAAGCTTAAATACTGTGAGTGCTATCATAGCAGCACAGGAGCATATTACATCGGTTGAAGAAGATTACCTTGTGCCAGATGCTGAATTTGAAGCACTACAACATGATTTGTTTGGAACAAGGCCCCAGCTTCCTACCAAGGAGTTTGTAGATCCCTCTACCCAAAGAGGTGCCTCCTTAACACATGAGAAATTCAAGATACATGATGATCTGGAGAAGGTGAGATTTCTAACTACCATATATTTTTATGCAATGAAAATTGATGGTAGGGTGTGTCCGGTCCCCTAGAGTCTACCAATGAAATCTTGGCCAAAAATGATGCCTGCAACTGTCATGTCCGAAGTCTAGCGTCTGGTCCCAAACGCCACACTTCGGACATAGCAGTTTGCAAAAATCATTTTTTGCCAAGATTTTGGGCCAAACGCGCCACACTTTGGACACGGTAGTTGCAGGCATCATTTTTTTCCAAGATCTCACCGATGGACTCCGGGGGACTCGACACACCCTACCGTCAAGTTTCATGGATTTCTGATAACTCTAGGTTAGTCGCTAAATATATTGTTTGATTTGACTTTCTCATTCAAGACATATTGTATACAGATGAGTTTGCATCAAGGCAAGGAGGAGCTCGAAATGCGGAGCAATGGAAGGATTCAGCTCTGAAGGAGTATATTGGTAACCTTGTTGCAGATTTGGTGGTCTTCCATAAGAAGTGCTCACCAGGAGGGTAAGAAATAATCATGAAAATTCAAGCTTTGACCAAGTTTGGACCTTTTTGAGTGATACCTGTGACATCTAGCTTGGAGAAGGTGGTGCTAATCAAGAGGTCAAAGCTTCTTTACTTGTTTGACCAAACGTGTGGTGGAGGAATGTGTGTGCTTGCTACATTAGGCGAGCATCGGCGGGCATGTTTAAGCCGATGAAGGCCTTCCAGGACCAGTTCTCGGTAGTGACAGGGCTGGGCATCTCCGCTGCCTAATTCCTGGAGTTCTGGGCGGGCTTCCTGAACCTGTCGCATACGCACCCGCGCGCCACGGAGCTCGTGTTTGTGCTAGATGGTGCGCACCCTGCTGGTGGGCCTTGTGGACACCACAGCTCCATCGACACAGCGCCCCCATCATAGCGCTGTCACAGCGCCCCCCAGCCCCATCACAGCAATAGTATCTTATTTATGTTTTTGCTAAGGTATTCTATAAGGGAGTGTGTATTCTATAAGATTTTGATGCAAAGGTATTCTGTAAGGGAGTGTGATTGTTATCTAAAGTGTATTTTCACAAGGCTTACTTTGCAAGAATAGGTATTCTACGTAGGATTTCCATGTATTTCCCAAAGTGTCCTTATAGGTGACACTGTTCACTTGAAAGGTTGTGATTTACTTTTTACACTAAAATATAAGAACTTATACTTTCATGACTTAGGCTACAAAAATAACACTACAATAGGTATCACTTGTTTGAGGAGATGTTTAACTATGCTTGGGAAATGATAATTGCTGTGATGGGCCGTATTAGCCCTAGAGACACGATATTTTTATCCAAGTAGGGTTTTATAATCTCTCCTTTGCTTGTTTGAGGATATGCTTAACCATGCTTGGGAAAGGATAATTGTTGTGATGGGCCTTATTTATAGCCCTACGGACACGATCTTCCTATCCTAGCAGGGTTTTGTAATCTCTCCTTTGCTTGTTTTGAGGAGATGTCTAACCATGCTTGGGAAATGATAACTGTTGTGATGAGCCTTATTAGCCCTAGGGACACGATCTTCCTATCCAAGCTGGGTTTTGTTATCTCTTGTTTGCTTTTTATGCTAGGTTTTCTCGACCATAAGTTTATTATAGTAAGCTCCAAGTATCACTTGTTTGAGGAGATGTTTAACCATACAAGGGAAATAATAAGTGATGTGATGGGTCTTTTTGGCCCTAGCGACACGATCTTCCTTTCCAAGTAGGGTTTCGTAATCTCTCTCTCTATAGCCTACTCATGTTTGTAGACTCATTGTTAGCCTGAATTCCCCTTCAATTCACATGAACCAAGTGACACCTTTGCACCACTTCATAACGTACATCTAGCTATACTTTACTGGAAGATCTAGTTTATGTATGTGCCCATAATAAATATAGAACTTTGAGATAACAATATCAAGTGAACATACTTTTCTTTCACCCTATGAATATGCTTATAAACCATATAGTACTATCGTATCCTTGCTTTACCCTTAGAAATAATAGACACATGTTTTTGCTAAACAAAGTCTTATGCATCTTTGATAAACAAAGATTTTGATGCAAAGGTATTCTATAAGGGAGTGTGATTGTTACCTAAAGTGTTCTTTCACAAGGCATACTTTGCAAGAATAGTTATTCTACATAAACAATAGATTGTACATGCTTATTTGAATGCTTGACATGATAACTCACTTGGGATGTAGCAAGATAATTTATTTCCGCCATAGATAAAAGTCTACTTCCCTTTGAGTAATGCTTTTTTTTTCCCCGTTTGATGTATAACCTTTCCTATGTGCTTAAAGTTCTTGAGAATCTTTATTTTTCTTAAGCCTAAATCACATATTCAATGTGCCTTCATATATGAATCAGTTCGTACACTTATGTGCTTTAAGTTCATACACTTATTGAGAAATATTTATCTTTTCTAAAGTATAAATCAACTTTTCTATATGCTTTAGCATATCAATCCTCCACCTTTGATATGTAACTTTAATATATAGATTGATTATTTTTTATTTATGTCTATGTTTCAGGAAGCCACAATGAATAATTTAAGGAGATGTCGGTGCAATTATAAGTGTAGGCATTCAACCCTTGGTTATCAAAATGTTACTAGACAAACTTACTATGCACACAGTCGCAAGGATATGAATGGGATAATACATTCATCAATTCTGGCTCATCAAGAAGGTCAAAATTCTACTAACAATGATGTTCCTTTGAGTGAAGATAACCCTCCTATGGATAAACCATCATCCCACTCTTTGCCTAGACGCAAGCGTTTGAGGTGTACATGCAGAACATATTGTGGAGGTGGACATATGGTTCCTCACTCAACATATGCAAGACACATGAGAATTGAGGAAAGATTTAAGAGTCTCACTACTAATCTTGGTTTACGTGACTCTCAAGGACTACCACAAGATGACATTCTATTAGAACATGATGACATGGGAGATGAGGTCCATAATGACCCATCAGATGAGATTGACAATTTAGACGAAAGGGAGGATAATGAGGTGGAACCACAACATGAAGCGTTCGAGATGGATGATGTTGAACCATCTTTATTTGACAAAATCGTTCAAAGAATAATTCAATTGCAAGCACTTTGGGATGAGAATCAAGCTTCAATTGAGTTTCAAGATAAAATGCTTAAAATTCTTTTTGGTGATATGGCCAGTTCTAATCCCCCCCAAGCACATATGGACAATATATATATGCCAAGCTTGGCCGGACTACTAGTGCAAATGCCTAACACATGAGATGGAGACTTGAATGGTATAATATTCCTACTTGTTGGGAGAAACTTGGTATCATGTTCACACAGCTAGGTATGGTTAACTCCCAACGTTACAGGGTATGCCAAGGAAGTGAGAGCTCTATTCATGCACCATTGCTTTATCAGCCAAGCAAGGAGGATAACTACATTAGAGACACAATTGAATGCTTGTGTAACACCAGAAAAGGAGGAAGGAAGAAGTTAAAGCGTGATTGTTCACAATGTTGTGAAAAGTGTTCCAAGTGTTCTCTACCGAGAAAAGATATGCTCTCTTTTGACTATGTCTCCATTAGAGAACAATTGCGTCTACTAACTAGAAGTAGAACTCTATGCCATGAATTGTTAGAAATGTGGAGAAATAAAAACAAATGGTTAATACAGGAGAATACACTTTGTGATTCTACAATAAATGAGTTTTGGGATGGTACAAAATGCAAAAGTGTAAATGATTTTTGGAATCCTGAATCATACTTTGAGCTTCCATTGATATGTAATAACATGCATTGCAAACAAGTCTATACAGCTTGGCCTTCTACCCAGAGGTCACCATTGCTTGATCATTCATGGGATGATATTGAGAGTGCCTACAAGTTTATCTGCAAATCATGTCGAACTCACATACATGGGTACAAAAGGATTTGTAAGGTACACTTTATTATCATGCTCATCTTTTTAATTAATATAAATGAAATTTAATATAGGTTACTAAAGTGTGGTGTGTTTTGTGATAAATAGGGTGATCCACGCAATTTCGCCTTGTTATTACATTGGGATGGATTCCAAGCCTCAAACACAACCCAGAAGAATTGTGGAGTTGTTGAAATCAAAATTCTCAATGTTGGAAAAGTGCTCCTTTATTGGAGTTATACCGGTTTTATTTATTCCATTTAGTTGCAAAAAAGATATTGGAAGCTCTAGAAAACTCTTTCAATATTCATGCAGCCATTGATAGATTAATTAGAACGTCTATTTTTTGATGGATTTGAAGTAGACTTCAATTATCGAGTCACATAGATTGTTGAGCATGAAAATTCTCTTAGTCGAAGATTCATTGCACGTGCTATGCTAATGATGGTAGCTAGAGACCATCTAGCTCAGTGCAAGATTGGACCTTTCAAAGATGGTGGTCAATCGTTTTGTCGTAGAGACAAAGCAATTGCCACTTTGGAGGGTGAGGGCTCAGGACGTTACTTGTATGATCAAAATAGATTCCAATTGAGATATAGACCAATTAAAAGATCAACCAATGAAATGCTTAGTTCTTTGACTATGGTAGAGTGAGTCCTCACCCAAGCAGAAAGAGAAGAGATTTTGAAAGATGCAAGACTTTCTCATAGATCATGCTTGTGGAGACTATATGAACTCTATGGCTTTGATTTATCCTTGGACCTTGTATATGATTGCATGCATATTTTGGCTCTAAATTTGTTCTCAAAATATATATGTGCTCTAATAAGGATTGTGGATAACAGGATGAAAGTAAAAATTGATGAGACAACACATCGTGTCACTAAAGTGACACCATACTCTATTCCTTATGGTCGCTGGCCAAGTTATCCTAGTAAGTATTGTGAGAGCTACAAGGCTGAGGAAAATCAAAAGTGGATTCAATGGTGTTTGCCTTATGTACTATGTGAGATTGAAGGTATTCCGAAGGTATTCCATGACCTAGGATTGATTCTGATAGACATTGCTCATGCTTTTTACAACTACACTCGTGACCATAGTTGGTCTAGAGAAAATATAGACACTTTGAGAGAATTGCTTGGTTCATGGAGAGTAAGCTCTGAGGAGCTCTTAGGATCAAACTCGACTCCTTTAGAACATGTTGCAGATATAAATATTTTTTATTTTCTTAGTTTCTTCATTTATATAGCAATTATATTTCACTTTAATCGTATATATTTTCTTGCCTTACTAAATGTAGGTTTTGGAGAATTCTTGAATGACATTATTCGACATGGTAGTCATGATGCTTTCTGGTGTAATATTTATGAGCGTATGGTCTCAGTATATGTCAATATCAAAACAAATAACAAAGATAATGAGATTTCTTATGCAAACTACCAAAGAGGAAGATTCTTTGCATGGATATTTATGCATATTACAAAATACCAATGTGACAGACTTATGCCGTATCAAAGGATGACAAGAGAACTCCACAAAGCTTTACTACCACCTGATGGATACTTAGTGGATTCTAATAGGTATGATGAATGTCCAGAATGGCATGCATCAAGTCTCATGCATGTATCATGTGTGGAGAAAGCAAAAGAAATATGGAGTTTTTTAGAAAAGGCTAATGATCGTGCATGCAAAACAGTAGCTCTAACAAAGGGAATAACCATAGGAGCAAAGAAGTTAAGATGTAGGGATGCAACTAATGAAGAAAAGAGATATGTTCATCATAGCTTCAACATAGAGATGGAAACAGTGACAGAATATAAAAAGGTTTTTCTAAAGGGAGAAGTTTATAAAGTGGGAGATAAAGTGGTGGTAAGATGCGATGAAGACTCTAGAGTGGACATAGATGTTGGCCATTGGAAAGCATGCATATCATCATTTTTTTCATTTGAATGCAATGGTGAAGTGAAACTATTTTTTGGAGCTTATTACTACAGACAATGTATTGTGGTTGAAAGTGGCCATGAAAGTCTAGTTGTGGATACCACTACAAGTATGAGTGTCTTGCAAAATGGTTTTGTTCCATTTTCATGGGATTGTATTAGACCAATACAATCATTGTTACACAAATTTATTCCACTTCCACATGGAAACAATATCATCGCATATGAGACAAAAGATTTGAGACCAAGGTCACGTTTGATTAAGATAGGTTGCATCGGTTGCATTCCTCCTTGGCTAGAGGAAAATGATGTTGTCTATATGAAGTCTCATCTAGATGCTTTATGTGAGCCAAATGACCTCAAATGTGCCGTTATAAGAGCAGTACACTATGAAATGAAGCAAGTAAAAGTGGACTGGCTAACTAATGTACACTTGCAAGAAAATATTTGGAAAGTGAGAATAGAGGATCAAGATTGGAAGGATTGGTGGCTATGTGTATCCACGAAAAAGCAATGGCAAGTACTCAAAACAAAAGCAATTGCAATTGACAATAAAAGAAAGATTGTACCCACCATGTGGCGTTCGCATGAGCATGAGGCAACAATGTTATGACGGTATGTTTATTGAAGTATTTTGTTTTGTATTGCTTAATGTAATTTACATTTTCAAACATTATGATGGTATGTTTATTGAAGTCTTTTGTTTTGTATTTCTTAATGTAATTTACATTTTCAAACATGCATTGCAAACACTTTATTATTGTTACCATGCCTATGTAGGTTTGCCATGTCGACTTCTAATCTAGAGATGATGGCTTTTTTGAATAAAATGATGAGTGAGGATCCCAAACTACTTGGGCTTGTGGATTCAGTTGTGGAAGAAGTGAAAGGTAACTAACTCTAATAACTAAATTTATACCTAATTTTATTACTAATTCATGTGTTCTAATCCAAGTGCTAAGAAATTAAGTGATTTAGTTTGATATAGCATTTCTTTTTAAACAATATAAGTCTCTTATGTTTCTAAACTTTGGTTTATTATGTGTACATAAAGGTAACAAAATCACAAATGATGGTACAAGAGATAATGGAACAATGAAAACTAAGGAGGTCATTGGCCCTAATGTCTCTTGAAATCACAATACAGGTATATGTCTTTATTTCTACTAAACTTTGAAAATTAAAATTTGTATATATATTACATCTTGCTTTATTAGGTGATTCATTTTGAGATTAACTAGCTTTAATTATTCTCTTTGCCTAATTTAAAATGTTCATAGTTATTCATATTTTTAAACTTTGAGTAATTGTGTGTATATTTATAAACATAGATGAAAGAACAACAAAAGGTGGGAAAAGAGGTAATGTAAGAAAGGGAGATTAGGAGGTTACTTGCAATAATGTTTCTTCAAGTCAAGATGCAGGTACCAACTTTAAGGATCAAAAACTTGTACAAATTTGGTGACCCAAATTGATACAAAATATCTAATTACTTTATTTTGTGTTATTAAAAATTTTCATAACCTTGTATTATCGTGAGCTTTGGTTAACTCTATGTATATATAGGTAAACAAGTTACTAAAGATGACACAAGAGACAATGCAAGAAAGGAAGACATTGAGATTGCTTGCCTTAACACTTCTTCAAGCCAAGAATCAGGTATTACCAGCTTTCTTATGTTGATAATGAGTCATTTTTTGAAATGGTTATACTAACTAATGATATTTGATCACTTGAGTATCAATAGGAGTGATATGCATACCATCATATGATGATATCTATCGGCCACCCATGTTGAAATTTAGAGAAGAGGGTAGACTTTATGGAAAAAAGCTCTTGGCTGAATACTTTAAAAGTCAACACACTATCATGCTAAAAAATTATCATCGAGTACATAGGTGGTTTGAATCCTTAAACCCAAATGATCTACGTTATAAAAATGCGGATAAAGAGTATATCATGAAAATCATATCAGAGAATCGCCATGAGATTTTACCATTGAAGTTTAATGGATGTGAGTACATATGGAGAGAGAATGACATATATGACTGGTGGAAGGGTACAAAGCAAGATGAAAGAAAGTATTTGAAGAAAAAAGATTTTTTAAAGAAGGTAAGTTGATTGTTACTTTTTTTAATTGGCTTTCCTAATATTTGAGGTGTAGATTCTTAGTTATTGAACTATTAATCTTATGACATATAGAGAGAATTATCTGCATCTCTTGGAGTGGATGATATAGATAAGCTTCAAAATGTATCAAATGACATAACATCATCAATGGTAAGATGATATGATTTATAAGTTTGATATCATAAGTGTAGGATTGGTTCTTTTTCTCCCATACTCATTTAGGGGTGTCTATTGATGGTGGCTGAGTGAACCATATGTTGCTACTATTGATTCTAATCAACTTGATATATAAATTCCTAGCATGGATGATATTGCGAATGAACAAGGTTTGGAAAAGGTATCTTATAATCTTATATGTTTATCATTTTTGTACTTGATTCCATATATTTTGGAGACATTTGATGTTTACACATGATCTTGTTTTGTGGATGTAGCCTCTTGAAGAAAGTAGCTCCTTTGAAGGACAACAATACAAGTAAACAGATTTATCATTCTAGGTAATGCTTTTAAGCTCATATCTAATGACTTTCTTTGAGAATGTCTCTTATACAAATACTTATACATTAACTTTCATTTTCCATAGATGAATATGTTCGTGGAGGAAGAAAAGAGCTTTGAAGAATTTCAATGTTATACATCCGATGAGGTTCTTTGCTTTATATTAAATTTAAGATTAACCATATGATTCATGTTCTTAACAATATCTTATCCTTTACATGCTTAAAATGTAGGATGTTGAAAATGAAGATGAGACACTTGATATGGAAAATTGTGCCAGATTTTCAAAGTTATTGTCACATGGTTTAGACAAAATAATGTACTCAACTAAACGTCAAGAAACTCTGGAACAAAGAATCCATAGTTCAAGAAATGACAAGGTATGCAATTTTTTTTTCTATATAAATGTTTTTAATGTGATTACTAATTTTAGTTTTGAATGTAGGCTAATCGAGATGATGACATTAATGAAACATCTCGAAAAAGTCAAAGAAAGAGGAAGGTATTTGATATATGTTTGTGAGAGAACAATAGCATCATAGTTTAGTGAATAACTAAAAATATGATTTATTACATAACTATTTATTTTACGTGTTGACTAGCCAAGTGAGAAGATGAAGGATCTTTTGCAACAAAGGAGCATGAAACGAGGTACCAATATCAACGAAAAAGAACCAAAGGTGCTAGATGTAAATGCTTATATTTTTGTTTATGTCATACATGACAAGCATAATCTAATCTTTTTATTTTATTTGAATTAGGAACTTAAAGATCTCCCAAACCAAGGCATTGAGATTAACATTTCAAATGATACTCAAAGGGTAACTTTATTGTTAATTTATATTTTAATTAGATAGATATAATTGTAGTCATGTAGTTCAATTTGTAGCTTTGAGATTAACATTTCAAATTATGCTTAAAGGGGAGCTTTATAGTTTATATATATATATATATATATAAATATAATAGTCATGTAGTTAAATTTATGGCTTTTCATATTATAATTCGTGTCATTTAATTACCTATACATAGTATAATAAGTTACTTATTCTCTTTTTGTTATTCAATGCAGGTTAATATGACAAAAGAGAACATAGAAACCATACTTTTGAAGTAACTTGGTGTGCCTACAATTCATGATATGTACTTTTCTTTAAAGAGTACATACATGAATCTCAAAAAGATTGAAGCTAGCTTTCGAGTCTTGATTAAGGATATAAAGAAGCCAACAAGTGATGATATGATTAAGGAGATTATTTATTGGCTACTAGGAAATGGCAAAGTTGTATTAAATAAAAATAGCAATGTGCTTAGTCTAGATGATTTGGAAGTTTTAGCATAACTTCTACTTTGAGTTAAGAATTTATTGCTTTTCAACACATTGGAGATTTGAGGGATTACTCAAATTACATTTATTACTTTGCAACATATTGGAGATTTTAGGGATAAAACAATCAAGACACACATGTTGCTTAATTAGTTTTTAGTTCTATGCTCCTTTAAAATTATTTTCATTTTTCTTTTGGTTGCTAGAAGTAGATGTTGATGTCTTAATTTGTTTAATCTATTTTGATCATTAGATGTATGTTATTTATCCTTACATAGAAATGATGACATTCTCTATATAATTTTCTAGTTAAAAATTTATTGTGTAATTTCTTGTTTGATATTAGCATGTATAAGAGTAATGGCAAAGTAGATAAAGTGATAAGGAAAAAAGAGAATTCCCACGGAATTCCCTAGTTGAAAGTACATATAAGTAGGGAATGTAAAGGATAGGAAAAATGAGAGATTTCCTAGTGAGAGTACCTAGGGAATCACCTCTAGAATTTTTTCCTATATATGGAATATTTCCTATATAGGAATTATTCCCTACATATAAAATGTTGTATTTTCTTATGTAGGAAATATTTCCTACATAGGAATTTCCTTTGTAGGTATTTCCTATGTAGGAAATATTTCCTACATAGGAAAGGTCTTATGTGATTCCCTACTTATTCTCACTAGAAAATGTCCCATTGTCCCTAGTTTTTACTTTTCCCACTTATATGTATTTTCAACTAGGGAATTCCATGGGGAATTCTCTTTTTTTCCTATATGGGGATCAATTAAAAGTTCCTTGTGTGAAGACCAAAAAATAGATTTAATTCCTGGTACACAACCACCTTGTAAAGCACCATATAGGCATAACCAGATAGAGCAAATAGAAATTCAAAATCGAGTTGAGAAATTACTAAATAGAGGGTTGATTAGACCTAGTAGTTCTCCATTTGGTGCACCTGTTTTGTTGGTAAAGAAGAAGAAGAATACTTATCGTATGTGCATTGATTATCGTGCCCTGAATAAGATTACTGTAAAGAATAGATATCAAATTCCTAGAGTCGATGATCTTATGGATAAACTACAAGGTTCTGCCATATTTAGTAAAATAGATCTTAAATCTGGTTATCATCAGGTGAGATTAGATAAGTCTAACATATTCAAGACTGCATTTAGAACACAATTTGGTCGTTATGAATTTTTAGTGATGCTTTTCGGATTGACTAATGCACCTGCTACATTTAGTAGAATGATGAATCGTATATTTTTGAAATATCAGCATTGTGTTATTGTATTCTTTGATGATATCTTGGTATTTAGTAAAAATGAGAAAGAACATTATGAACATCTGTCTTTGGTTTTCAAGTTGTTGAAAGATAATCAATTGTATCCTAATCTGGAAAAGAGTGAGTTCTTTCAAACAGAAATTGAATATTTAGGTCATATTGTGTCATCAGATGGTATTAAAGTTGACCCTAAGAAGATAGAAGCAATATTGAACTGGCCTATATCTAAAAATGTGCATGAGTTATGTTCTTTTCTAGGTCTTGCTAGTTTTTACAAGAAATTTGTGCGAAATTTTTCATTACTTACTTTGCCTTTGACTAAACTTTTAAAAAAATGTATTGTTTATCATTGGTTTGATAATCAACAGAAATCTTTTGATTTATTGAAACATGCATTAACCTATGCTCCTGTATTACAACTACCTGATTTTAATAGATCATTTACTGATGCTAGCGGATCTGGAATAGGAGCCGTACTTATGCAAGATAATCATCCCATAGCCTATTCTAGTTGTAAACTGAAACCCTCCGAACTTAAATATTCCACATATGATAAAGAATTATTAGTTGTGGTACTAACTTTAAGTCAATGGAAACATTATTGGTGCGCAGATCGGACGCTGTATGCTCGCGTAGTGAATGCCAGAAGGTCCCCAAGAACAATGAACTCTACTTTTAGCAGAAGTTACAAGGTAAAAAGCATGAACGACAAGAGCAAGAGACCAATTGGGTGCAATCTCCCCCCATGCCTTGTGTGAGCGCTTCACAAAGCATGTATTTTATGTATATTTCATCTTCATGCTCAATAATAGCCCAATTTACAAAAATATAACAAGCTTTTAGCTTTTGAGTTTGCTTTTACAAAAATAGGAATAAAGCTAATGGACGGTGCCCAAAGAGTCTGGTATGCCCAATACAATGTCCAAATAAAAATAACATAACCGTGCGCCCATGCGCATACAAAATAATAATAAATAATCGATGCCTCAATAAATAGGCATGACAAAATATAGGCGTGGCGCCTATCAAAATATAATCCATAGATCGAATACTCGCTATCCTCCAATGCTTTCCTCCGCCACTGCTGCTATCTCTACACATCAACTGAAGCATTCACAATCGTTAGTAAAATAATACAATTAAACCGACAAAAGTGAATACCTAGCAGTCTTCACCTACATAAATAAATCAACTGGTTAGAAATAAATCCTAACCTTAAGTTATTACGAGTGCGCACTCTAAACTCATAAACGTTTATTAATTTAATATGCATTTTGCGGAATCACCCGCTATGGAATCACCCATGTACACACTAAATTAATGAAACACCCGAAAAGGACAGGCGTCCCCATCAACTTCTCGCACAAAGAATCCACTTTGTGTATGAGCCCCGGTCATTAAAGTTTACGGAATCCACCGTAAAACCTCATGGAATCCAGCGTGGCACGGAATTCACCGTGAAATATGCCTCCTGGCATCATACCCCCGGGGTGGGATAGCAATTGACCTCAATTGCTATTAGCTCAATGTGGAGCTAACAGAGTTGGGAAAGCATTTAAGTCTCTAGCGTGCATCCATTGTGCTTCCTCTACAAGATGGTTCTTAAATTTAACTAGATATCTAGAATACCTTCGGCCAGTTCTAGTGGTCATAAAGTCAGTGTCTATGATAGCTTAAGGTTCAAGTATTTCAGTCTCTTCCTCTAATAAAGATGGGTTTTCATAAACAGGGTGTACAGGTAATTGGCCTCTAAATGGTCTCAATAAAATAATGTGAAATGTGTTGTGAATTTTCCAATGAGGTGGTAATTCTAACTTGAATGCATTGTCATTAATTTTATGAATGATCCTAAATGGTCCATAGAATGTAGGGGCTAATTTGACAACTGGATGTCTATCTACACTTTGCAATATACGTTTTTCTATTATCAGCCAAACATAATCATCAACTTTGAAATTAATTGCTTGTCTTTTCTTGTTGGCTTGTTTGGTATATGATTGCTGGGCTTTAGCAATCATATCTTTAACCTCATCAAAAATACTATTATGCATACTAGCAATATTATCAGCACTTTGAATTCTATTTGACAAAGATGCAACAGGTGTAGATAATCTATATCCATAAATCACTTCAAACGGTGCTTTCTTTGTAGATGTGTGTGGTGTATTGTTATATGCAAACTGTAATAAATGCAAATGTGTGTCCCATGTCTGAGGTTTAGAGATAGTATATGCACGTAAAAGATCTAGAATTGTGCTGTTAGTGGCTTCTGTTTGTCCACTAGTTTCAGGATGAAATGCAGATGAGAAATCAATCTTTGTGCCTAGGTTAGCAAACAGAGTAATCCAAAAGTTGTTACAAAATTTGGAATCACGATCTGAAATAATAGGAATTGTAACACACAATCTCTTTTCATAAAACATAAATCCATCATTATATGACAATGAATCAATAGGAATCAAATTATTTTAAACTAATTTATTCCAATCAGCATGAAAAGTAATATCCTGATGATATGTATCTTTCATAGCAATCAAAGAATCAAAAGATATAACAGAAATATTATGAATGGCAGGTCTTCTACTCAATGCATCAGCCACTACATTTTCTTTTCCAGGTTGGTATTGAATGATAGGATGAAAACTTTGAATAAAGGAGGCCCATTTGATATGTCGGTCAGAGATTTGAGGTTGGCTAAGTAAATGTCTAATACTTTGCTAATTGGTCTTAATCATAAATTTTGAACCCATTAAGTAGTGTTTCCACTGTCTTAATGCTTGTACAACTGCTAATAGTTCTTTGTCATATGTGGAATATTTCAGCTCAAAGGGTTTCAGCTTACAACTAGAATAGGCTATAGGATGATTGTCTTGCATAAGTACAGCTCCTATTCCTGATCCACTAGCATCGGTCACTACTAGAAAGAATGGTCTATTAAAATCAGGCAACTGTAGAACAGGGGCATGGATTAATGCATGTTTCAGTAAGTCAAAGGATTTCTGTTGATTTTCGGTCCAATGATAAACAATTCCTTTCTTCAGAAGTTTGGTTAATGGTAAAGCAAGTAATGAAAAATTACGTACAAACTTCCTATAGAAACTAGCAAGACCAAGGAATGAGCGTAACTCATGCACGTTTTTAGGTACAGGCCAATTCAATATTGCATCAATTTTCTTAGGATCAACTTTAATTCCATCAGATGATACAATATGACCTAAATACTCAATTTCTGTTTTAAAGAATTCACTCTTTTCAGGATTTGCATACAGTTGATTTTCTTTCAATAACTGAAAAACCAATGACAAATGCTCATAATGTTCTTTCTCATTTTGACTAAACACCAAAATATCATCAAAGAAGACAATTACACAATACTAATATTTTAGAAATATACGGTTCATCATTCTACTAAACGTAGCAAGTGCATTAGTCAATCCAAATGGCATCACTAAAAATTCGTAATGACCAAACTGTGTTCTAAATGCAGTCTTGAATATGTCTGACGTATCTAGTCTCACCTGATGATAACCAGACTTAAGGTCGATTTTACTAAATATAGCAGATCCTTGCAGTTTGTCCATAAGGTCACCAACTCTAGGAATAGGATACCTATTCTTTACAGTGATCTAATTTAAAGCTTGATAGTCAATGCACATACGATAGGTATTATTCTTTTTCTTGACTAACAAAACAGGTGCACTGAATGGAGAACTGCTAGGTCGAATCAATCCTCTATTTAGTAATTCCTCAACTTGACTCTGGATTTCTTTTTGCTCTATCTGGTTATGTCTATATGGTGCTTTGCAAGGTGGTTGTGTGCCAGGGATCAAATCTATCTTATGGTCTTCTGGATGTGAAAGAGGTAAACCAGGTGGTAGGGGTCTTCTGCAAAACAGTCCTTAAAATATGCAAGAAATTCTTTATGCCTAGGTGCATATGATTTTCTTTTACTTGCAATTCATTCACCCAAATGAGATAGGATTTACTACTCTTGCGTAATGCACGTTTAGCTTGAGTATGCGAAAGCAGTGGAAAAACATTAGATGCATGCATACCATATAATGTAATAGATTTTCCTTGAAAATTAATATTCATTGAGTGTGTTGAATAGTCTATATCTGGGTTATGCTGGTGACGCCAAGGCATACCTAAAATAATGTCACTCGACTGTAATGGAATAACTAGAAAATTTCTTCTTTCAGTGTATTGACCAATTTGAATCTCTAAGTCTTGCACTTCCTGTGTACCATTATACCTAGTGCCTAAGAATGCAGCTTTGATGCGATAATGTGTAGGTACAGTCTGCAATTTCAATTCTTTTACTAATTTTGCTGAAATAAAATCATGAGTACTACTGTCATCATGCAAAATAGTCTTTTCCTTTCCATGCACCAAACATTTCATAGTCAATAATGAATGCGAAGTAGGCATACCTGGTAAAGTATCAGAAGTAGTAGTAGTGGCGTCCTCATCTTCAATGAAATCAGGCATATCTTCATGTTCGTCTTCATCCATTGCTCCAAGGTAGTTGATATGAGCTGGTGGCTTCTTTGAATGACAATTTGCTGCTAGATGTCTAGGCTGGTGGCATTTATAGCATACTATTGGCTTGGCTTTGGTTACATTTTTTGCAATGGTGGGAAGTCTAGGTATTAGGATTTGGCTGTGGAATAAGCTTGGAATTTTGATTAACATTGGATGGTAATGCAGGTGGTTTTGCCCAATTTTTGCGAAAAGATGATGAAGAGAAATGACCTGGATTAAATCTTCTAAAATTGGAATTGAATTGTTTAGATCCATAATTACCATTGGCTTGGAACTGCTGTGGACGTCTGTCTCTGCCTCGTAGCTTATCTTCAATGTCGTGAGCTAGTGAAATGGCATCTTCAAGAGTAGCAGGATTGAACATGTTAACTTGAGCGTAGTAATGCCCAAGGAGTCTAGACATATACTTGCGCTTGTGTGTCGCTTCTGGTACGTCTTCAAGCATGCGTAGCTGGAGTAATGCATTCCCAAAACGCTCTGTATACTGAGGTATAGGCTCACGATCCCGTTGTTGGAGAAGATCCCATTGCTTAATAGCTTTCTTATGAAATTGTGGTGGAAGGAAATTCTGCATGAACTTCTTCTTAAAATTCTCCCAAGTATCAGGACAATCTATGCTCTTGCATACTACAGTCCACCAAAGAGATGCTCTGTCCACTAAATGATTAGTGACACACTTGATTTTATCTTTTTCTGCATAGGTTTCTTCATGGAATTATTCGTCAAACTGACTAATGAATGCTAGAAATGTTTTTCCTTCTCGTATGCCATTGAAAGTACGGAATTTGAAACTTCTTTTGCTTATCTTTGATTCCTTGCGGATGGTTTGTGCTTCAAGAGTTGCGCCGATGGTACGTCGAATCAGATCTTCAGCTTGAGGTTCTTCTTTGTCGGTAGATGCTCTTTGTAAATTTGCCAGTTGAGCTTGCAATGCTTGCCTAGCCCTTCGTTCTTCTTCCAATTGCATCATGATTAAGTCCAGCTTTTGCTCCATCGTAGGCTCAGGTAGGTCGCCTTCAGCCATAAGATCATCCATATGTGGTTCCGTCATCCTGCAAAACTCAAAAGACCTTTCTCACTCAAAAACAAGTTAGCGGGATGAGCGTAGCTCAAGTTCGGGAATACAAGGCTTATGTGTTTTTGGGTATAGCTTTCTCAATCTTCGAAAAATCTGCTATTTATCCTTCTTCGTATGCTGAAAATGCTTCAGCAAACCTACATATGGGTAGAGTACCTTCCAATGAATAACTTTGCAGTTCGGAGTTTCTGCGTAGGAACAGCCCTTCTAGGAGTTTTGAGCACAAGTTAGTTCTGACTCCAGTTGACTTGTCTAACTTGCAGAGTTGCTGACTTATGTGACTTGTAGAGTTGCAGACTTGCAGAACTTAGTCGATTTATGGAACTTGCAGAACTTGATCCGAAAATACTTGCTGAACTTGATTTTGTTGGGTGTGACCTGGAGTTTGTGACTTGCAGGGTTGAAAACTTAGGTGGCTAAGCTTGATGGATTAAGCTTAATGAAGCATAATTGGTGCAGATCGCGGGGGGGGGAGGGGCGTTTTTTATGACGGCGCGCAAATTTCGGAGGTCCTCAGAGACCTTGCGGACTAGTTTTTGAAGCTTTTAAAGCTTCTTAAGGCTTTTAAGCTTCACTATTAAGCTTTTGAAAAGAATTAGTTATGGAAATTATGAAGCTTATCTCTGGTGGTCCACAACTTGATGAAGAGAAGTTGGAAGTGGTCCTCCGCCTCTGTAGCCCGGTCCTTAGCGATCTAATGACAGTAACAGGGGTTCTTGATCGCCAGAAGTCTGCCTGTATTGACGGTTCGCGATGAGATTGACCGTAGAGCCTGATCGTTCCAGGAGCTCCGCCTTCGCACGAGATGGATAGCGATTGGAAGCTCTTGATCTCAGCTCCGCTCTAATACCACTAGTGTGCAGATCGGACGCTGTATGCTCGCGTAGTGAATGCCGGAAGGTCCCCAAGAACAATGAACTCTACTTTTTGCACAAGTTACAAGGTAAAAAGCATGAATGACAAGAGCAAGAGAACAATTGGGTGCAATCTCCCCCCATGCCTTGTGTGAGCGCTTCACAAAGCATGTATTTTATGTATATTTCATCTTCATGCTCAATAATAGCCCAATTTACAAAAATATAATAAGCTTTTAGATTTTGAGTTTACTTTTACAAAAATAGGAATAAAGCTAATGGACGGTGCCCAAAGAGTCTGGCACGCCCAATACAATGTCCAAATAAAAATCACATAACCATGCGCCCATGTGCATACAAAATAATAATAAATAATCGATGCCTCAATAAATAGGCATGACAAAATATAGGCATGGCGCCTATCAAAATATAATCCATAGATCGAATACTCGCTATCCTCCAATGCTTTCCTCCGCCTGCTGCTATCTCTACACATCAACTGAAGCATTCACAATCGTTAGTAAAATAATACAATTAAACCGACAAAAGTGAATACCTAGCAGTCTTCAGCTACATAAATAAATCAACTGGTTAGAAATAAATCCTAACCTTAATTTATTACGAGTGCGCACTCTAAACTCATAAATTTTTATTAATTTAATATGCATTTTGCGGAATCACCCGCTATGGAATCACCCATGTACACACTAAATTAATGAAATGCCCGAAAAGGACAGGCATCCCCAGCAACTTCTCGCACAAAGAATCCACTTTGTGTATGAGCCCCGATCATTAAAGTTTACAGAATCCACCGTAAAACCTCACGGAATCCACCGTGGCACGGAATCCACCGTGAAATATGCCTCCTGGCATCAATTATTTAATGGGTTCTGAGTTTATGATTAAGACTGATCAACTGATCAACAAAGTATTAGACATTTACTTAGTCAACCTCAAATATCTAACCGACATATCAAATGGGCAGCTTTTATTTGGAGTTTTCATCCCATCATTCAATAACAACCACGTAAAGAAAATGTAGTGGCCGATGCATTAAGTAGAAGACCGACCATTCATAATATCTCTGTTATATCATTTGATTCTCTAACTCCTATGAAAGATACTTATCATCAGGACATTACTTTTCATGCTGATTGGAATAAATTAATTGGAAATAACTGGATTCCTATTGATTCACTGTCTTATAATGATGGATTCATGTTTTATGAAAAAAGATTATGTGTTACAGTTCCATTCAGATCTTTTGTTTTGAATGAGATTCATTGTCCTCCATATCAAGGTCATAGAGGTATCATATCTACTTTGCGTACATTGACTGAAGATTTTTATTGCCCACAAATGGACACTGATGTATCTAGCTTTGTTTCTAAATGTTTGATTTGTCAAAGAGTTAAGAGACATCATGGTAAACAATATGGATTACTTATGCCTTTATCTATTCAATTAAGACCATGGAAATAGATTTCTATAGATTTTATTACTGGTTTACCTAATACTAAAGCTAACCATGATATGATTTGGACTGTAGTAGACAGGTTTAGTAAACAAGCATATTTCATTCCATGTAAGAAAACTTCAACAGCATCTCAGGCAACACAATTGTTTTTTGAAAACTATTTTCACTAATCATGGATTACCAAAAGTTATTATTTTTTACTGTGATTCTAGATTTTGTAACAACTTTTGGATTACTTTGTTTGCTAACCTAGGAACAAAGATTGACTTTTCATCTGCATTTTATCCTGAAACTAATAGACAAACAGAAGCCACTAACAGTACTATTTTAGATCTTTTACGTTCTCACACTATTTCTAAACCACAGACATGGGACACACGTTTGCATTTACTACAATTTGCATATAACAATACACCACACACATCTACAAAGAAAGCACCGTTTGAAGTGATTTATGGTTATAGATTGTCTACACCTGTTGCATCTTTATCAAATAGAATTCAGAGTGCTGATGATATTTTGCTAATATGCACGCTACTATTTTTTATGAGGTTAAAGACATGATTGCCAAAGCTCAGCAATCGTATATAAAACAAGCCAATAAGAAAAGACAGGCAATGAATTTTAAAGTTGATGACTATGTTTGGTTGAGAATAGAAAAACATAGATTACAAAGTGTAGATAAACACCCAGTTGTGAAATTGGCACCTAGATTCTATGGACCATTTAAGATCATTCACAAAATCAATGACAATGCATTCAAGTTAGAATTACCACCTCACTCGAAAATTCACAACACATTTCACATTAGTTTATTACGACCCTTTAGAGGCCAATTACCTGCACACCTTGTTTATGAAAACCCACCTTTGTTAGATGTAGAGACTGAAATACTTGAACCTAAAGTTATCCTAAATACTGACTTTATGACCACTAGAACTGGCCAAAGATATTCTAGATATTTAGTCAAGTTTAAAAACCATCCTGTTGAAGAGGCCCAATGGATGCACGCTAGAGACTTAAATGCTTTTCCCACTCTGTTAGCTTCACATTGAGCTAATAGCAATTGAGGACAATTGCTATCCCACCTTGGGGGTATGATGCCAGGAGGTATATTTCACGGTGGATTCCGTGCCACAGATTCCGTGAGGTTTTACGGTGGATTCCATAAACTTTGTTGACCGGAGCTCATACACAAAGTGGATTCTTTGTGCGAGAAGTTGATGGGGACGCCTATCCTTTTCGGGCGTTTCATTAATTTAGTGTGTACATGGGTGATTCCATAGCTGGTGATTCCGCAAAATACATATTAAATTAATAAATTTTTATGAGTTTAGAGTGCGCACTCGTAATAAATTAAGGTTAGGATTCATTTCTAACCAGTTGATTTATTTATGTAGCTGAAGCCTGCTAGATATTCACTTTTGTCGGTTTATTTGTATTATTTTACTAACGATTGTGAATGCTTCAGTTGATGTGTAGAGATAGCAGCAGTGGCGGAGGAAAGCATTGGAGGATAGCGTGTATTCGAGTTATCACTTATATTTTGATGGGTGCATACCTTAGGCATGGCGCCTATATTTTATCGCACCTATTTATTGAGGCGTTGGATATTTATTTATTATTTTGTATGCACATGGGCGCACGATTATGATATTTGTATTTGGACATTGTATTGGGTACGCCTGACTCTTTGGGCGCCTGTCCATTCGCTTTATTTCTATTTTTGTGCTAAAGCAAACTCAAAAGCCAAAAGCGTGCTATTTTGTAATTTGGGCTATTATTTGAGCTTGAAGATGATTAATACATATAATACATGCTTTGTGGAGCGCTCACACAAGGCATGGGGGGAGATTGCACCCAATTGGTCTCTTGTTCATGTTGTGCAAGCTTTTTACCTTGAGTTTTATGCAAAAAGTAGAGTTCTTTTGTTCTTGGGGACCTTTCGGCATTCACTACGTGAGCATACAGCATCCGATCTGCACACCAATAATATGAAGTAAATGCTTGCTTACATGTTCATGATCAGAAAATGCATGCCTTGGCTATTTTTCAAATTGATATGCTTCACATACTTTTTGCATATCAACTACTTTGAACTCAGGCAAGCTGGTCATAATTTCATATGAGTATATATTTTTCAATAGCTGCACATTAGCATGGTGAATATGTTTATATCAATTGTCAATATCAACCACGACTCTTATATCTTGTGCAAAAATAGTAGTATTTAGCTTAGGTGTATTTACATCGAAGGTAAACATTCTTCCCACTTGCTTGTCTTTTGCAACTAATTTATATCAATTTTTAAAATCTTCTACAAAGTAACCATTTTGATTGAACTTTACTTATGGCAGTCCCTACACAACCATTTTTCCAACAAAAACTAAGTTCTTTGTTATGTTAGCCACATGCAACACATAAACCAAATACTTAACTTTTTCATCCTGCTTGCATAGACAATGGGTTACTCTCAACATGAGTAGTAGGATGCATTGTATTGTCACCTATTTCAACAAAACCTAGTATTTCATGATTTTTTATTTCTGTAAATCATTCTCCATGAGACGTCATATGGTTAGAAAAACTTGAGTTCATACACCATACATCATCAGTGATTATTGTTGATGCATCTACATTTACTACATTTATCATGTGCTACATAATAAACAACTGTTCATTATCAATTTGAGTATTGATAGATGCACAATTTTTATGATGTCTTCTCCCATTTCTATTATTTTAGCCTCTTCTCTTTTTTGAATATTCATATGAAATATGATCCTTTTGACTATAACTATAGCATTCTCTACTATTATAACATGCATTTTTTCTACCATGTCCTCTATTGCTCCCCTTGCCTAAAGACCCCGGCATCTACCGCCTGTATGTGACTACTTCTGTGAGTCATGAGACTATCCTTAAATTTTTCCATAATAGCCACCACCATGGCCACTACCACCACAATCTCTACCATCATGACCTCTACCTCTACTTGTGTTAAAGTAGAGTACCTATTTTTTACTTTTCTTGATTTCTGAAAAAGATGCAATAAGACCCAAGTTTTTCTCTTCTAATATCAACATAGATATTAGATATGCAAAATTAGAAATAGTGTCTTTTATATTGATGGAGATTTGAAATTGCTCGTACTTCTCGTCCAAGCCATTCAAACATGCAACGACTATATCATCATCATCAACCTATGCTTTAATAGATCCAAGAGCTTTAACAATGCTCTTAATCTTCAATGCATAACCATTAATAAACAGATTTCTATCCTTGATATTATATAACTTAGATCTCAAATACAATGTTTTAGCTTTGATATTTGTACTAAAGAGATTGATAAGGTCATTTCACACTTCTATAAAACTATCTACATCATGTATATGCCCAATCATATTGTTTGAAACATTGATGAAAAGCTATTACATAACTTTTTGAGTACCCTGGGTGGCTCCATTCCTTAAATTCCTTGGCATACTTAGGCATGGCATCTTCAATTACTCTATATTCTGAGTATTATCTCTTTTAATGTAGTCCCAATTGTCATAAACCACATGGTGGGGGGACTTACTTGAGTTGCTCTGTCAACAAACATACACACTACACACAAGAGGAAGCTCACTCAAGAATACATGAAGAATACAAGTAGCTTCTCTCTCACAAAGTGGTAATACACTTCAGTGTATTTTATCCTAGCATGGAATACACAAATTCTTGCCAATTGTATAGTACTCGTGTTATCACAATGATGCCATGAGGCATATTCCACGGTGGATTCCGTGAGGTTTTGCGGTGGATTCCGTAAAATTATATTTATTTGTCGGGGCTGGTACACAAGATGGATTCCTTGTGCAAAAATTCGATGGGGGCGCTTGTCCTTTTCAGGCGTCTCGTTAATTTCTTGTCCAAGTGGGTGATTCCATAATGGGTGATTCCACAAAATACATATTTAAATTAATGAACGTTTATGAGTTTAGAGTGCACACTGGTATTAAATTAAGGTTAGGACAGAGTTCCAACCTGTTTATTTATTTTGTAGCTGAAGACTGCTAGGTATTCACTTTTGTCTGTTTAATTTTTTTATTTTCTAACAATTGTGAATGCTTCAGTTGATGTGTAGAGCAAGTGGCGGTGGCGCTGGGAAACACTAGGCAATAGCGTGTATTTAAGTTATTTAGAATAAATTATCATTTTTGATGGGTGTGCATCTTAGGCATGGCACCAATATTTATTTTGACGCGCTTATTTATTAAAGCACTTGACATATATTTATTATTTTGTATGCGCATGGGCGCATGATTTAAATATTCATTATTGATCATTGTATTTGGGCATAGCCCGACTCTTGGGACACCCAACTGCTTTATTCTTTATTTGGACAAAAGCAAACATAAAAGCTAAAGCGTGCTAATTGTAAATTTGGGCTATTTTTTAGCTTGGAGATGAATAATATATTAAATACATGCTTTGTGGAGTGCTCACACAAGGCATGGGGGAGATTGTATTCAATTGGTCTTCTTGCTTCATGTCATGGAAATCTTATCTCTTGGTTTTTTAGCACAAAGTAGAGTTCTTTGTTCTTGGGGACCTTCTGGCGCTCGCTACGTACGCATATGGCATCTGATTTGTGCATAGTGGTATTAGAGCGAAGCTGAGATTGAGGGCTTCCAATCGCTTACCATCTCGCGCGAAGGTGAAGCTCTTGGAATGATCAAACTCTACAGTTGGTCTCATGACAATCCGTCAATACCAATGTGTTTCTGGCGGTGAAGAACCCCTTGTTATGTAGTCGGATTGCAAAGGACCCATCTCTATGGGCGGAGGACCACCCAGGATGCTCTCTCAAGAAGACATTTTTTTTCTCAGAAAATATAGATAAGCAATTGCCAATTAGTTTAATCATAAAGCTTGTTAAGCTTTCTAAAAGAAAGCTAAAACTTTAAATTTCAAAGGACTGTGGTGGAAGGACCAATCAAATGCTATCATCGTTGTCTAGGACATGCCGCCGTCCTGGTCATTTCAATTTAGACAGAATAGGTTTTTTCTTAGAGGCTTAAAGAGCTAAAGATTAAAGCTTTCTAAGATTTAAAGAATAAATTCCCAAATTTCTAAATTCTTCCATAGTAGGAGTTCACACACAACAACTCCTGAGCCAGCTTTTAACTTCCTTGCAGCAAGCCCTTGTTCGCACCTATGCTTTGACAGAGCCAAATTCTAGCAAACAGATTGCTACACACAGTCTACATGGACAAAGTATCCTCTTGGAAGAAGGCTGACATCAATTTTTGTAGCCGTGAAGAAGAATGATCATAAAAATCTACTTTTAAAAAAAAACCAAGTCTTGTAAACCCGAAATTGAGCTATACTCATCGCGCTAACAAGATTTCGGGTGTGTGATGTTGTTTGAAATTTTGCAAGATGACTGATCAAAATATGGAAGATTTTATGGCCGAAGGTGATCTATCGGAACCAATGATGGAACAAAAACTAGACCAAATTATGATGCAGCTTCAAGAGGAAGGAAAAGCACGTCAAACTTTGCAAGCTCAATTGGCCAGTCTGCAATGATTAACTACCGATCAAGATGGACCGCAACCCAAAGATATGATACGATGTACGATCGATGCAACACTTGGAGCGCAATCTATTTGAAAAGAAACAAAGATAAGTAAAAGAAATTTCAAATTTCATACTTTCAATGGGTCACGCGATGGAAAGATTGTACTTGCTTTTATCAGCTAGTTGGATAATTATTTTCATGAAGAATAGTATGTTGAAAAAGACAAAATTAAGTGTGTCACTAATTATTTAGTGGACATAGCATCCTTATAGTGGACTATTGTCTGCAAAAGCATTGATTGTCCTACTACTTGGAAGACTTTCCAAAAGAAATTTTTGCATAATTTTCTTCCACTACAACAAAAAGGCCTCATATACGAACTTTTAAACGCGATTTCTAAATATAGAGAAAATCTTAAGGGCACGTCTATCCGCCCGTCTATTTGCCCATCTACAGCGTCGCATCTATAATCACATGTATGAATGAATTTACACGTAAAAATAGACGCGCAATAGATGCACATATACACGCGTGAATACAAGGGCATAAAAAACCAAAATTATTATTTATTTAATTTATTCTATGCGTCTACCAGTGCGTCTATGTGGCAATTAGACGGGTATATAGACACGCCCGTAGACGCGCTTTTACAAGCACCCATAGACGCGAATGAAAAACAAAAAATCTCATTTTTAAAAAAAAGATATTTCATTTCTTTTTTAAATTTGAATTATCTAGCACGTGTATAAGTGCGTGTACTCTGCATTGTAGATGCCCTTATAAACGCGCGTTTTCTGCAATTTAGACACGCGGATAGACGCGCAAAACAGAACTGGAAAAAAAAATAGAGAGCATATAACCACATGCTCTCTGGTTTTTTATTTTTTCCCTCCCATGCATCAGATTGTGCATTTGGGAAAAAGACAATGGATCTAAAAGCACGAGAATTGAAAATAAAAGTCCATGTATTCATTATAGATCAAAAGCATTTATATGGGGAGTTTTAGTGCTTGCGACCTAAAGCGTGGCCGCAAGCAGTAGGCTCAAAGATGGATAATACATATACAAGAAAATAAGGCCACAGAGGAGGTATGGTGCTCCTCTACGAATCTGAAGAAGAAACATCTTCGCTAGCACCACCATGGCTACTAGCATCGCTATCCCCCTCCTCGCTATGCTCCACATCCAGATTCGCCTACACACACAAAAGATCAAGGTTGCTTACGTAGACATGGTGGAGAAAAAGTTATAATTAGCTATACTTTTAATAGGAAAGTAAGAAAAACATACCTCCTCTGGCTATCGAATCCTCATAGCCTGGTTGTATTGGTCCTCAGTGATGAGACCCTCCTCATAAAAGTGAAGCCATGTGGCTGCGCGGTTATGGCGTCCATGGTAACCTACCTCTCTAGGAGTAGGTATCCTACCAACGATAGTAGTTTGCAAAATAATCATGATATATACAAACAATTATGAGACACAATGTATTAGAATAAATTATATAAGGAATTGAAAGAAATATAAATTTTAAAAAACTAGAAATCAAAATATACTTACAAACTCTGCCTCCCACGACTCTCTGCTGCCCGATGCGTAATGCAATGATCCCATGGTTTCCATTTGGATCTGTCGCGCCTCTGTGTGCTGGCGACTCTTCACTTTCTCTGCTGCTTTCTTCTTGGCTTTCTTCCACTCTTGCAGTGGCACATAGGTGGTTGTCTATAGGCTCCACGCCCCTCCTCTTGCCTCCACATTGAGTCCCTGGCGCGTGTCATGAGGTGGGATCTTAATTTGTTGCGAAGCAAATCCCTCACTTTTGTGCATCCCCAATCACCCGAGAATCACTGACCCTCAGGATTTGGGTACCTCCTATGGACTGCCCTCAACACCTCCTGCCACAAGCCGCTTTTCTGATTTTTGAAGTAGACAAAAAAATCTTTATACGTCGCATGTACGACACTCCTCATGTATGCCATTACATCCCTTCCTTCATCATCATGGAAGATGCCACCGGTATCTGTAACTCTATAGTACTGGCGTACATGCTTCTCTACGTGATCTACGGGTGAGGGTGATCGCTCGCCACCTCATACGAAACCCCCACACAAGCCTCGTCCTCTCCCTCAACTCTCCCTCCTGCCTCTCTATCGACTACCCTTTGCCTCGCTGGATGCACGTGCTTCTGCAGATACACGTGCGTCGGCTGACGCTTGTGCTTCAGCCGATGCATGTAGAGGTGCTGCACGTGGAGTACCTGCATGTGGAGTACCTGCAATTGGGGTTTGGAAAGTAGTGCCAGGCAAAGATGTTAGAGGCGTTCCAGACATGACGTTGAACACCTCGTTTGTTGTGGGAGAGCGGTCAAGGTGTCTGGTCATCTCTCCCATGAAGTCTTCCCTACTAGGAAAACCTCCAAAAAATGCATTGACCCCCCTGCTGAATGAGGCCAATGTATCATTCATGCAATCCAAATCCGGGTCATTGCTAGATGAACCAGGATGCGACATCTGCAAAAAAAAACACAGGAAAAAGACAAATTTGTTTGCATACAAAAAATCATATATTACCTTCATCCATACCTAAACATTTTCAAACAGCTTTCTTTAGACATTGAGCATAAAACTTAAGTGCTAATGCTTCTCATAAATAAGAAAACTGATAAACACAAACATGGAATTGGTCACATTCATCATTACAAAAATATATTATTTTTTATCAGAGCTGGGAGAGCTAGCGCGTGTATAACCGAGTCTAAATTGCAAGATAGACGCGCTCTTAGACGCGTCCCTAAAGTCAGCCCTCTATCCAGAGCACGTCTATATCCGCATCTAAGATGTAGTATAGACGCATTGTCAGACGCATATTCCAGGTCAATGCTCTAGCACGCGCGTGTATCATCACGTGTAGACTGTAGAGCACACGCGCCAGGAGACGCGACTCTGAGGTCAAAGCCTCTGTGCAGAGCGCGTGTATTCTTGCGTCTCCAACACAGAATACACGCACTCTGAGACGCGGCCTCAGACCAAATGAGAGAAAGCATTTCTTTGCATCTATACCTGCGTCTACACTGAAATGTAGACATGCTGGCAGACGAGCTCAGTCGGCTAATTTCAGTCCGACGACCGCCATTCATGATTTACAAAACACAATAGATAATGGAATCAGAAATCCTAATACACAGATAGAGCACAGAGAGAGAGAGAGAGAGAGAGAGAGAGAGAGAGAGAGAGAGAGAGAGAGACTCACCTTAGGTGTTTGGTGTGGCGGGTGGTGGCGCTTCTTCCTTCTCCTTCGTCCTCTCCTTGGTAAGTTACCCTCCCTTGATGCTTGCTTGCTGCTTCTTCTTCCTCTTATTCTCCTCTCTCTTGTTCTCTCTTTCTTCCTCTCCTTGCCTTTCCTTTTTCCCTTCTTGTGTGTTTGAAATGAAAGAAGAGGTGAGTCATGGGGAGGTGAGGCATGAAGAGACTACATGTCGGCTAAACTCAAGCTTCAGAACTGCAAAAAACACAGGAAAGGAAAGCCGTAGTTTGAAAAGAAATGATTTAAGTATGGTTTAAATTTTTACGTGTGCATCTATTTTGGCATGTATATGCACATCTAAGGTTTATGTAAACGTGCGTATAGACGCGAACATAGACACGCAAATAGATGCTAATTTAGACGTGTATGTAAATGCGGATATAGATGCGCATTTAGGCTTTATCATAATTTTTTAAAAAAAAGATAAGTTTTGATAGTGAATTCTTATCATAAGTTTTAATGTATTTATGATGAGTTTTGTGTATTTAAAAATGAGATCTTAAAATAATTAATATGCTAGCTTGAAGTTTTTATGTAAACATATGAATGACAAATATTTTGATGTTGTCATGAATTAGGTTTAATCATGTCGTTGTCATCACCTAGTGCAGTGCATGCTGATGAGTCAATGAGCACATCCTCAAGTGAGGATGAAACATTATGTCTTCATAATCGAGATGCATGGCTATGACGAAAAATTAAATACATATGTGATCGTTATTGAGGGTGTATTTTTCGAGCACGTCGAATTGCAATGTCACACCTCAGATTGTATGGAGAATGGGACCGAGAAAAATCACCAGTATTCATTGTTTTTTTTAGACACTAAGATTGCTACTCTATGTTACTCAATATATATCAACGTAGATGAAACTCCCTTTTGTGGTTGAGCACGATGCGCTGCCACATCCTCAAATGCTCCCTCTCAGGCGTCGAGAGGTTGCAAACGTCGATGTGATGAGGCAGAGTCTTCAAGAAGAGTGGAGACTCATGTCCATGATGGTAGCCCTCATGAAATGCCCTATCAGGTCGTAGAGGATGAGATTTTTGACAACATGGTACACCATCTATTTTGGCAACCGGTTCAGGGAGAAGGTCACTCTACGAAGCCAGATGATCCACTATATGTAGCATCATCTACTCTGTTGTATGAAGGTTGCACGTACTCTGTTCTTCGTGCGTTCCTTGAGATACTTAACTTGCAAACAATTTATGGATGGAGTAATGTCAGTTTGGATGCGTTATTGACGTAGGTATCAATTCAGTTTGGCTTATGAATCATAATATTAATTGTTCTATTTTGAAATCAGACAAAAATATATGACTCCACAATCTCTAACCATTCGAGATTGGAAGGAGAGATGGATTAATGCCAACAGCCACCCTCCACTCGACATGAGTTGGTAAGAAGTGTATTTCTCTGGATTGACTTTAAAGTATTTAGCATGATGAATTGTTTACATAATATATTGTTTGTTTGTTAGGTTCTCTATATTTTTTCATCTTTCGTACTGGACTGAACTCAAGATCAATGGACCCCATGCACATATTAAAAAATGTTGTATCTACATTATGGGATCACTTGATAGGGGCTCGTGATTTAGTCAATGTAAGGGAGGATTTACGTAATATTGGTCGCATGAGATGAGCGTGGCCACACATTAGACCCAAAGGAAAGATTGAGCTACCCCATGCACCTTGGATGTTGTCAAAGAACGAGGAAAAAATAGTGAAGGAACAAATATGTAGCTTTCGAACACCCACAGGATGTATGAGATGTCTCAAGGGAGCCTTCATAAAGAAAAAGAAAAGAGGTGTGGAGTAACTATCTGGTTTGAAGTCCCACGATTGGCACAAAATGATTCAAGTAAGGGTATCTCTAACCATGAATATAGTAATAAGTGGAGTAACTATGTGTAAACTTTGGGATATGATGACTTTTTTCTCAACTAATCATTTGATCTATGAATATTCTTTACATTCAGTTCGTACTTCCTACTAGCATATCCCATTGTTTATCCAAAGATGTACGTGATATCATTTATAAGATGGGAGAGCTTGTGAGGTGTGTATACATTGTATTTTTTCATTATATATCTTTGAATTTCTACACAAAAATAAACAATTCTCAAATACATCCCGATAGATATGTGAGCTCGAAGGAAATTGATCCAAACACATTGCAAGATACTCGAGTATTATCTGTTGAGGTGGTTTGTTTGGTGGAGGAAATTTTTCCTTGATCTTTGACTACTCAATTACATTTACTCCTACATTTGATTGATGAGATCGCACTTTGCAGGGCATTTCATGCAAGGTGGATGTTTTTCCTTGAGCGTTTCATGAAAACCTTGAAAGATTTTGTGAGGCAAAAAGCATGGCCTGAGGGAAGCATGGCTGAGGGTTGGTTAGTGCAATCATCCCTTGTTTATATCTCTGAATATCTTGCTGAAGTAGACCCCTCTTAACCACGATTATGGAAAGATGATGAAGACTTGAGGATGACCTCTATAATACCTCAAGGAAAAGGAATGAGTAAAGTGCTAACAAAAGAAAAACTTCGTAAGTTAAATAGTTTTTGTGTGCTCAATAGTAATGTAATGAGAAAATGGGTGACACTATATAATGAAGCAAGGGCAAGAAGAAAAAGCGAAAGACAAGCATCTCGCACCAGATATGGATGTAATGTCTCATTTCCAGATCATCTAAATGCGCTCCCACGTCATATTGATATAGATTGGTTACATGAGAAAATGGAGAGAATGGAAAAAGAGGAGGAAATTAATATATCTCAAGAAGAGTGGGAATACGCACGAGGTTGCTTATCAAAGGTGAGACATACTATCAATTAATTTGTTTCTATAAGTTATATTTTATATAAATAATTGACATGTTTGATCTTTTATCTTTTACTGCTAGTGCACATTATTCAATGCTATTTGGTATGAGGGTAAACATCTTTGAACTCAATGTATAGATGAAAAGAGAAATACCCAAGATTGTGGTATCCTTGCTCACTTCGAGGATGCCAATGGTACCATGGAAGGTTATTGTGGCTTGATCCAAGATATTCTGAAGCTTGACTTCAGACGATTCTTTATATATGTACTAGATGTGAAGTGTTTAAAGAAGTGGTAACAAATGGTGAGCATTGCACAATCAGACGTCATCCAAGTGGTTTTGTAATCATTGACTCTACAAAATTTCACCAAAACAAGAATGACGCATTAGTACTACCTCAACAATGCGAGCAGGTATATATGCAAAAGCTAATTTTTTAATATGTATACATGTGATACATATACGCAATATAATAAGTATTTAAGTTTCTTGCTTTCAAATACAGGTTGTGTATCATCCAATGGTAAACAATAACCGATGGTGGTATATCATCCCTATATCTAATCGTTCAAAACCAATATATGGTAATATTACCGACATGGAGATAGCAGATGACAATCCAACAATTAATGATGATGTACATGATGACACCAATATAATGGATGATATGCGTGATATAGTACAATATGAACCTTGCGAGGATGTTCAAGGAAACGCAGAAGAAAACAATAATGTGATTGTCGATGATATTGATAAAGTTATTGAGTAATATAGCAACACATCTGATAGTGGGAAAGACTTATTTGTTTTGTTACCTCTTGTTAACATAGACCTAGAAGTGGATAGTTTACCAAGGGCTGATCTCATTGAAGATGAGATAGATCATTCACTGTAACATACCTAATTTGCTTAATGATTCAATGTGTATTCTTAATTCTATTGTTTTTATCATGCGCACACGTGCATACTCAAGAATCAATAGTCAAGTTTAAAGCTAAATTGAATTTTCCATAATAAGAGCAATGCAAAAATAATTATTAACTCTGGTTTTTTTATTCAATGATTCAATGTGTATTCTTAATTCTATGGTTTTTATCATGCGCACACATGCATACTCAAGAATCAATTTTAGGTGGTTAAATAATTTGGTTTTTTATTATATTATGTCCAATTTTAGGTGGTTAAATAATTGCGCGTCTATATTGGCATCTATTTACGTGGATATATAGACGCAAAATTTGCATATATTTACACACTTTTTTACACGCACATATAGTCGCAATGATAGATGCGCCCAACTTTGTGCGTCTATGTCTCGTTTCTGTTGTAGTGTTCCGCCCTAATTCCACGAAAAAGCAATCAAACAGTGGGATCTTCTGCAACAAAGAGATTGCAAGCCTATTTCCCAATATACCGAGCGTTTTTTGAGTGCTTTATTGCAACTTTGAATGCTTGAAGATGTACTTGAGACAACTCATAAGCGCAAGTTTATGTCTTCTTTAGTTGGCCACTTCTATGCTGAGGTGAATATGTTCAAGCCAACAACTCTTGAGGATGCGATTTCCTTGGTCCATGATGTTGAAGACAAAATTTGAGGATGAGAGAAGCGTCCACAACAATTCTCAAACAATGGTAATTTCGATACAAAACAATTCAATTTTAATTTTCGAAGATTCAATCAAAACGGTTTCCTTCCATCTTCATTTCCTAAATCTTGGACAGAATCCCTTGCTTTACCATCAAAAGTAAATTCAAATCCTAAGCCATCTCTTTAGCCAAATCCCAACATTCCTAAACTTCCCACTATTACCAATAATGTTTCCAAAGCCAAATCCATAGTCTATTATAAATGCCATCAACCTGGATATCAAGCAACGAATTGTCAATCCAAAAAGCCACCTGTTCACATCAACTATTTGGGAGCGACTAAAGATGAAGACCATGAAGAAATATCAAATTTCACAGAAGACGATGAGGATAACGACACTACTTCAAATACTTTACCAAGTATATCAAATTTCCATTCTTTATTAACGATGAAATGTCTTGTGCATGGTAAAGAAAAGTCCATATTACATGATGATAGGAGTACACACAACTTCATTTATGCAAAATTGGTCAAAGAATTGAAATTATATACTGTTTCCACTCATTATCGCATCAAGGCTGCATTCTTAGGTACTAGATACAATGGAACACAAGAAGTGCATGACTTAGAAATTAAAATTGGTGATTATGTTGAACGTAGAAATCTCTTTGTTGTGCCTCTGTAATCTAGTGACATTATTTTAGGAATGCCTTGGCATCATCAGTATAATCCCGATATAGATTATTCCATGCATTCAATGAAGATTCATTCTCATGGGAAACAAATCACATTGCATGGTATGCACACTTTTGATAATTTTCCATTGCTTACTCATACACAGGCTAACTGTGCATTAAGAAAAGGTAGCAAATCATATTTAATCTGGGTGAATGAAATTGAATTTAAGGAAAATAATATGCATCCTAGGCATACACAACTTCTTGCACAATTCAAAGACTATTTTGCTCTGCTGACTTACCACCTGGTTTACACCCACACATCCTAAAGATCATAAAACAGACTTAATTCCAAGTTCTCAACCACCATGTAAAGCACCTTATCGACATAAAAAAATTGAACAAAAAGAAATTCAAACTCAAGTTGCAGAATTGTTAACCCGAGGACTCATTAGACCCAGCAGTTTTTCATTTGGTGCACCTGTCCTTTTAGTTAAAAAGAAAAACAACACTTATAGAATGTACATTGATTATTGTGCCCTTAATAAAATCACTGCCAAAAATAGATATCCGATCCTTAGGGTAGACGATCTTATGGACAAACTACAAGGGACTACAATATTTAGCAAAATAGATCTTAAATCTGGATACCATCAAGTATGACTGGATGCATCTGACATTTTCAAAACTGTATTTAGAACTCAATTTGGACATTATGAATTCCTTGTTATGCCTTTTGGATTAACTAATGCACCAACTACATTTAGTCGTATAATGAATTGCATATTTTTGAAGCATTAGCATTGTGTTATTGTTTTCTTTGATGACATATTGGTTTTTAGTAAGAATGAGAATGAGCATTATGAACATTTATCTTTGGTTTTCAATTTACCAAAAGAGAATCAATTATATCCTAATCTTGAAAAGAGTGAATTTTTCCAAACACAAATTGAATACTTAGGACATATTGTTTTATATGAACGTATTAAAGTTGATCCTAAAAAGATAAAAGCAATTTTGAATTGGCCGATACCTAAACATGTGCATGAATTACGTTCTTTCTTAGGTCTTGTTAGCTTTTATAGAAAATTTGTGAGGGATTTTTCATTGCTTGCATTACCTTTAAAACATTTATTAAAGAAAGGTAGTGTATCATTGGTCTGAAAATCAATAAAAGTCTTTTGATTTACTGAAACATACTTTAACTCATGCTCCTATGTTGCAACTTCCTAACTTTACTACACCATTTTTCCTAGTACTGATGCTAGTGGATCAAGAATAGGAGCTGTCCTTATGCAAGATTCCCATCCCATAGCTTACTCCAGCTGCAAGCTTAAACCCTCTTAACTAAAATATTCTACCTACGATAAAGAATTGCTAGATGTAGTACAAGCTTTATGTCAATGGAAACACTATTTAATGGGATATGAATTCATGATTAAAATTGACCAACAAAGTATTAAACATCTTTTGAGTCAGCCACAAATATTTGACAAACACATTTAATGGGCTGCTTTTATTCAAAGTTTTCATCCACTTATCCAATATCAACCCGACAAAGAAAATGTTGTTGCCGATGCCTTGAGTAAAAGACCAACTATTCATAATATCTTTGTGATATCTTTTGATTCTCTTATCCCTATGAAAGATACCTATGACCAAGACCATATTTTTCAAGCTGATTGAAATAAATTAATTGCCAATAACTAGATTCCAATTGATTCATTATCTTATGCTTATGGGTTTATGTTTTATGAGAAAAGGTTATGTGTAACTATTCCATTTAAATAATTTGTATTGCAGGGAATTCATTGTCCCCTACATCAAGGCCATAGAGGTATTATTTCCACTTAACGTACTTTGATTGTAGATTTTTATTGGCCATAGATAGAATATGATGTTTCTAACTTTGTATCTAAGTGTTTAATTTGCCCAAGAGTTAAGCGACACCATGGTAAGCAGTATGGTTTGTTAATGCGTTTACCAATCCCTGAAAGACTATGGGAGCATATTTCAATGGATTTTATTACTGGTCTACCTAACACTCAGGCTAATCACGATATGATATGGACTATTGTAGATCGATTTAGCAAACATGCATATTTAATTCCATACAAGAAAACATTAGCTGCATCTCAAGCTGCTCAATTGTTTTTAAAAACTATTTTCACTAACCATGGTTTATCAAAATTTATTATTTTTCATCGCGATTTTAGATTCTTCAATCATTTTTTGACTACTTTGTTTGCTAACTTAGGAACAAAGATTGATTTTTCATCTACATTTCATCCTAAAACAAATGGACAAACAAAAGCTACAAACAACACAATTTAAGATCTTTTACGTGCATATACAATTTCAAAACCATACACCTAGGATACACACTTGCATTTACTTTAATTTGCATAAAATAACACACCACATACATCTACACAAAAAGTACATTTTAAAATCATTTATGGATATAGATTGCCTACACCTCTTACTTCATTGTGAAACAAAGTTAAAGCTGCTGATGATATTTTCCACATGCATACTACTATTTTGGATGAAGTTGAAGATATGATTGTGAAAGCCCAGCAATCATATACTAAACAGGCAAACAAAAAAAGAACAGCTATGAATTTTACAATTAATTATTATGTCTGGTTACGAATTGAAAAGCGAAGACTACAAAGTGTTGAGAAACACCCTGTTGTAAAGTTAGCTCCTAGATTTTATGGACCTTTCATAATCATTCACAAAATCAATGACAATGCCTTTAAATTAGAACTATCCCAACACTGGAAAATCTACAACACTTTTCATATCAGTTTGTTATGACCTTTCAAAGGCCAATTACCTGTATGCCTTGTTTATGAAAATTCTCATTTGTTAGAAGAAGAAATTGAAATCCTTGAACTTAAGACTATTCTAAATACCAACTTTAAGACCATTAGAATTGGCCGTAGATATTCTAGATATTTGGTGAAATTTAGAAATCATCTTGCTAAAGAGGTCCAATGGATGTACACTTGTGACCTAAGTGCTTACCCCTCACTACTCGCTCCACAGAGCTAAGAACAATTGAGGACAATGACTATTCCACCCCATGGGTATGATGCCATGAGGCATATTCCACGGTGGATTCCATGAAGTTTTGCGGTGGATTCTATAAAATTATATTTATTTGCCGCGGCTCGTACACAAGGTGGATTCCTTGTGCGAAAAGTCGATGGGGATGCCTTTCCTTTTCATGCATCTCATTAATTTATTATGCAAGAGAGTGATTCCATAGCATGTGATTCCACAAAATACATATTTAAATTAATGAACGTTTATGAGTTTAAAGTGCGCACTTGTATTAAATTAAGGTCAGGATATAGTTCCAACTTATTTATTTATTTTGTAGCTGAAAACTACTAGGTATTTACTTTTGTCAGTTTAATTTTATCATTTTCTAACAATTGTGAATGCTTCAGTTTTGATGTGTAGAGCAGGTGGCGGTGGCATCGGAAAGCACTAAGCAATAGCGTGTATTCAAGTTATTTAGAATAAATTATCATTTTTGATGGGCGCACATCTTAGGTATGGGGCCAATATTTATTTTGATGCGCTTATTTATTAAAGGGCTTGACATATATTTATTATTTTGTATGCACATAGACGCACGATTTAAATATTCATTATTGTCATTGTATTTGGGCACAACTCAACTCTTGGGACGCCCAACCGCTTTATTATTTATTTGGATAACAACAAACACAAAAGCTGAAGCATGCTAATTGTAAATTTTGGTTATTTTTAAGCTTGGAGATGAATAATATATTAAATACATGCTTTGTGGAGTACTCATACAAGGCATGGGGGAAGATTGTACCCAATTGGTCTTCTTGCTTTATATCATCGTACAAGTCTTCTCTCTTGGTTTTTGAGCAAAAAGTAGAGTTCTTTGTTCTTGGGGATCTTCCACGCTCACTACGTATGCATACGACATCCAATTTGTGCACAACACAATGAATGACAATTGGATTATCTACGTGTGCATCCAAATCACCCAATAACTTTTGTAGTTATATCACCTCACATGCTATCATTGCAACACCTTTGTACACACTGTCTATACTTGTAAAGCAACTATAGATTTCTTTTTACTTATCACATAATTGCTACACTACCAAGGGAAAGTATGAATCTACTGGTAGATCTTCTATCAAATATGCTACCAATCCAATCTACAATGTATCCAGATATCTCTATCTCCTTAGTTGCCCCATAAAAAAGTCTAGAATTCAAAGTGGACTTCACATACCTCATATATGCATCGAACTGCATTCAAATGAAGATTTTTAAGTATCTAGCACATGATTATATGCAATATAAGTAAAAAATTTCAAGTGTGACACATTGAGATTTTTGCATGTAAAGCATTCTTCGGGGGTCATTCTATGAGCTAAAACTATCGGAATTTTGTTCATATAATAGAAAAATGTATGAATAGCTTCAAGCTAATAATATTTAGGCATATTCTTTTCTGGCAATCAATGCCTGTGTAACTTCTGCGATGCACTTACATTTCTTTTTTGCAACCCTATTTTTTTGTGGAGTATACCTACAAGTAAACTATCTCTTTATCCCATGAGATGTTAAGAAGTAATTAAATTCATTAGAAACAAATTCTCCCCCTCTATCTCACTTCAAGCACTTAAATTTCAAACCTATTTCTATTTGAACAACAACCTTGAAAGTTTTGAAGTATCATTCTTTTTCTTCATGAAACACTATCACAGTTTTCTTAAATAATAATCAAAAAAAGTGATAAAATATTTTTCACCACCAAGAGATCATATATTTTTGTAGCCCCCAAACATTTGTATGCACAACGTCAAGTATATTCTTATTCATATCTTTATCATGTGAAAAAGGTTGTCTTGCATGCTTATCAAACTAACATGCTTTACACACTTTATAGAATTATGCAACTCTAAACACAAGAAACCCTTTGGATTGCATTAATTTTAGCCTTTGCACATTTACATATCCAATATATTTGTGTTATATTTTAATATTTACACTTTACCTTTAGCATATATACTAATATTCATAGCAAGAATTTCACCATCTAAAGTAAACATGGGACGAACTCTACTTTCTTTTGTGGCAACCCATACTTATAATTAAGATCTTCCATAAAATAGCCTTTTGCATCAAATTAAACTTGTAGCCCTTACTCTATCATCTGACCAACAGATACTAAATTCTTTATGATGGATGGTTCATATAATATATATGCCAAACTCTTTATTTGACCATTATATAAGGACAAGGGTAACCTTTTTAACATGTGAAATTGAGTGGCATGAATCATCACTCATTTGTACATAACTTGGATTTTGTAAATCTTGCATCTCTCCAAATCATTCAACATGGCTAGTCATATGATTTGATACACTTGAATCAACATCTTGAATCAACATATCATACATCATTATGTGTGCTCTTTCCTATAGTAGCATTTATCATATGTTACATACAAATAAACACTCATTTTTGTCTTCATCACTACAAGGATATGAGGGTATAGCGATGGCCATTTGCGACGAGAAATAGTAGCGTCGCTATTATGTGACACTAATAGTGACGCTAATAGCGAGGGTACTCAGACAAAAAAAACGCGGACCGAGGCCTGAACGCATCATTTTACGCGCATTCACGAAACAGAGAGTGAGAGGGGGAGCGAATATCTTGCATTTGAGAGGGAGAGAAAGAGAGAAAGAGAGAGAAAGAAGGCTTCTCACCGCCACCATCGCCACCATTCGTGAAGAAGAGGAGGAGGTGTAGGAAGGGCGAAGAGGAGCTGCCGTTGCGAAGAGGAGCCGCCAAACCCTTCTTCAAGCCTTTACAGTGAATGCATTGTCCATTCTTGCTTTGCTTTTGTGTTTTCTCTCTCTCTCTTTTACTTGTTTTTGGTATAATTCGTGTGTATTGAAAGAGGGAGAGAAAATGAGAGAGAAAGAGAGGGAGAGGGAGAGGGAGGGAGAGGGAGGGAGAGGGAGATGGAGAGAGAAAGAGAGGGAGAGGGAGAGGGGGAGCGAGAGGAAATGAGAGAGGGAGAGGGAGAGAGGGAAACATTAAACATAATAGGGAAAGAGAGGGAGAGGGAGGGGGAGAGAAAGAGAGGGGGAGGGAGAGGAAATGAGAGAGGGAGGGAGAGAGAAAGAGAGCGGGAGGGAGAGGATTTGAGAGAGCGAGAGGAAGAGAGAAAAAACATTAAACATAATAGGGAGAGGGAGAGGGAGAGCGAGAGGGAGGAAAGAAAGGGAAACATTCAACATAATAGCAAAAGAGAGAGGTAGAGGAAGAGAGAAAAAAAATTAAATATAATAGGGAAAGAGAGAAAGGGAGGGAGAGGAAATGAGAGAGGGAGAGGAAGGAAAATACATTAAACATACTAGGGAAAGAGAGAAAGGGAGGGAGAGGAAATGAGAGAGGGAGAGGGAGAGGGAGAGGAAGAGAGAGGGAGAGAAAGAGAGAAAAGGAAATGAGAAAGGGAGAGGAGAGAGAAAAACATTAAACATAATAGGGAAAGAGAGAAAGAGAGGGAGAGGATGAGAGAGGGAGAAGAAATGAGGGAGAGAGAGGAAATGAGAGAGGGGGAGGAGAGAGAAAAAATATTAAACATAATACGGAAAGAGAGAAAGAGAAGGAGAGGAAATGAGAGAGGAAGAGGAAGAGTGAAAAGGAAATGAGAGAGAGAGAGAGGAGAGAGAAAAAACATTAAATATAATAGGGAAAGAGAGAAAGAGAGAGAGAGGGTGAGGGAGGGAGAGGAAGAGAGAAAAAGGAAATGAGAGAGGGAGAGAAGAGAAAAAAAATGAGAGGAGAGGAGAGAGAAAAAGAAAGAAAAAACATTAAACATAATAGAGAAAGAGAGAAAGAGAGGGAGAGGGTGAGGGAGAGAGAAGAAATGAGAGAGGAAGAGGAAGAGAGCAAAAGGAAATGAGAGAGGGAGAGAATAGAGAAAAAGAGAAAAAATAAATTAAACATAATAGAGAAAGAGAGGGTGAGGGAGGGAGAGGAAATGAGAGAGGGAGAAGAAGAGAGAAAAGGAAATGAGAGAGGGAGAGGACAGAGAAAAAGAGAGAGAAAACATTAAACCTAATAGGGAAATAGAGAAAGAGAGGGAGAGGGTACTAAGGGAGGGAGAAGAAATGAGGGAGGGAGAGGAAATGAGAGAGGGAGAGTAGAGAGAAAAAGAAATGAGAGAGGAGGAGAGAGAAAAAAGAGAGAAAAAACATTAAACCTGATAGGAAAAGAGAGAAAGAGAGGGAGAGGGTGAGGGAGGGAGAGGAAACAAGAGAGGAAAATAAAGAGAGAAAAGGAAATGAGAGAGGGAGAGGAGAGAGAAAAAGAGAGAAAAAACATTAAACCTAATAGGGAAAGAGAGAAAGAGGGGGAGAGAAAACGAGAGAGGGAGAGAAAGAGAGAAAAGAAAATGAGAGAGGGGGAGGAGAGAGAAAAAATAAGAGAGGGAGAGGAGAGAGAAAAAGAGAGAAAAAACATTAAACCTAGTAGGGAAAGAGAGAGACAAGGAGAGGGTGAGACAAGGAGAGGAAATGAGAGAGGGAGAGGAAGAGAGAAAAGGAAATGAGAGAGGGAGAGGAGAGAGAAAAAACATTAAAAAACATAAGAGGAACAGAGAAAGAGAGAGAGAGGGTGAGGAAGGGAGAGGAAATGAGAGAGAGAGAGAGAGAAAAGGAAATGAGAGAGGGAGAGGAGAGAGAAAAAAATGAGAGAGAGAGAGAGGAGAGAGAAAAAGAGAGAAAATACATTAAACCTGATAGGGAAAGAGAGGGAGAGGGGGAGGGAGGGAGGGAGAAGAAATAAGAGAGGGAGAGGAAGAGAGAAAAGGAAATTAATTATTGTTGTTTGTTGTGGTAGTAGTAGTAGCAGTAGTTTTTTTCTTTTCTTGTTTATTGTTGTTTAGTTTTCTTATTTTTTGTAGTAGTAGTAGTTTTTTCTTCTTTTCTTGTTTATTGTTGTTGTAGCAGCAGTAGTAGTAGTTGTCGTTGTTTTTTTTTTCTTCTTCTTTTCTTGTTTATGGTAGTGGTAGTGGTAGTGGTAGTGATAGTCGAGGTTGTGGTTATGGTCATTATTTTTTCTTCTTTTCAAGGCTTTATTATATTGGTAGTGGTAGTGGTAGTGGTAGAAGTGGTCGTGGTCATGGTCATGGTCGTCGTAGTCATAGTCATAGTCATGGTTGTGATCATAGTTATGGTCATGGTCCTAGTCATGGTCATGGTCATGATCGTCGTAGTTATAGTCATAGTAGTAGTCATGGTCATAGTCATAGTCATGATCATCGTCGTAGTTGTAATCATGGTCCTGGTTGTGGTCATGGTCGTGGTCATGGTCGTGGTCGTGGTCATGGTCGTGGTCGTGGTCATAGTCGTGGTCGTAGTAGTGGTAGTAGTAGTCGTGGTTGTGGTCATGGTCGTGGTCATTATTTTTTCTTTTTTTCTTGTTTATTATACTGGTAGTGGTAGTGGTAGTGGTAGTCTTGGTCGTGGTTGTGGTCGTAGTTGTAGTCATAGTCGTGGTCATCGTAGTGGTAGTGGTAGTGGTTGTAGTGGTGGTAGTGGTAGTGGTAGTGGTAGTGGTAGTGGTAGTGGTAGTGGTAGTGGTAGTGGTCGTGGTCATGGTTGTAGTCGTGGTATTGGTTGTGGTCGTCATAGTGGTAGTGGTAGTGGTAGTGGTAGTGGTAGTGGTGGTGGTGGTGGTGGTCATGGTCGTAGTCGTGGTCATGGTCGTAGTCATGGTCGTGGTCGTCGTAGTCATAGTCATAGTCATAGTCATAGTCATAGTCATAGTGGTAGTGGTGGTGGTGGTGGTGGTGGTGGTGGTGGTGGTGGTCATGGTCGTAGTCATGGTCGTGGTCGTCGTAGTCATAGTCATAGTCATAGTCATAGTCATAGTCATAGTCATAGTCATAGTCGTAGTCATACTCGTAGTCATGGTCGTGGTCGTAGACTTCCTCGTAGTCATAGTCGTGATTGTGGTCATGGTCTTCATCGTAGTCGTAGTCATGGTCGTGGTCGTGGTCTTCGTCGTAATCCTGGTTGTGGTCTTCGTTGTAGTTGTAGTCGTAGTCTTGATTGTTAAAGAAAATGAGAGAGGGGAATGAAGAGAAAAAAGAAGAAGGAACGAGAGAGAGGGAATAAATATACAACATAATAAAGAAAGAGAAAAAGAAAGAGATATGGAAGAAGAGGAGATAATGAATGGATAAAAAACAAAGAGAGAGTGGTGGCAAGGTTCGGTGCAACACCACGAGATGGGAAACACTCTGACATATATATGTTAATTTATGGGTGGGTGGGTGGAGACTTTACATACGTTAATTTTTGCTGAGTTACAAGAGAACAAATCCCTTCTCAAACAATTTAAGAGAGAAAAAAAGAATGATAATAAAAACAATTTTTTTGTCATAACGTAGACAAAATGGAAAACGATGAAGGTCTTGTTGTTCAAGATCGCGAGGTGTATATTAATCAACGTGTCCCATGTCATTGCTCTCAATGCAAGTTGGCAATTAGACAAAAATATCAATTGTCTATAGAACATGTACGATGCTTCAGTGAGTTTCAATCTCAGATCATTGATCATGCGATCTTGGATTTTCAACAAATGGTAAGAAAAGTTAATAACAATCATGCATTGTACTCGCAAGCTAATTGAATACCATATATAAGAAGATTGGGTGTGGTTGGAACAATTTCTATCCAGGGAGGGGATGTCTCGTCCCAAGGGGGAGTGCACCCTTTGCAGCCAATTAGAAGAATTCGTGGGTGTGCGACGGATGGAGTGGGTGAGCCAATCCACCACTTGGAAGGTACTGCCCAATCTATACCGTCAATACCAGAGAAGACAGACAGCCTTCTAGACCTATCTACAATCTTGGAGCCTGAGATGGAGGCAATGATCGATGCATTGATTTCCATGGATGTCGAGACTTCTGATTCGCTTAGAGAGGAATCATCCATACCATTATATGATGGGCTCCGAGTATCTCGCCTGAAGACACTGCTTGCACTCCTAAGTGTACAAGCAAAATACGGCTGGACCGATGCGAGTGTGACCGAGTTGTTTAGGTACCTTGTACGTACGCTTTGTTGATTTCTTTTCGGCACTATCACTAAAAACATTTGTGCTTTTTCAAGGTATTTTATGATTTTTTTAAGGTTACTGAAATATCATATATTACTACCTGCAAATACCATGTGTGAGTCTCGTGATGATGCAGACATGTTTTACGAAAGCTTGGCATGGACTAAAATAGCATCCATACATGTATCAACGATTGCATACTGTTTCGAGGAGAATACGAGACTATGGAGACATGTCCAAAGTGTGGTGCTCACAGGTATCAACAGGACTTGCAAGAGCAAACCATCCCTCAAAAAGTTCTTAGATACTTTTTGCTTATCCCCTGCATAAACAACATGTTTCATACATCCGACATGGCGAGCTTGACAATGTGGCATGCACAGAATAGGTCCACAGATGGAGTTGAACGAATATCAGTGGATTCACGCGCATGGAGCCACATTGACTCTACCTTCCCAGGCTTTGCCCGAGAGCCAAGGAATCTTTGGCTCGGTCTTGCAATGGATGGCGTGAACCCATTCAGTCTGCACTCAACTTCTTACAGTGTGTGGCCTATAGTCCTTGTCAACTACAATATCCCTCCATGGCTTTCTACGAAGAAAGGACATCTCATCCTTAGCTTACTCTTCCCTGGCCTCTACAAAGTCAAATATATGGATGTGTATCTTCATCCATTAGTCGATGAGCTTAAGATTTTGTGGGAGGAGGGGGTCACTGTGCAAGATATGAGCAAGGGTAATGGTCGACGGTCCGCCAATATTCGAGCTATTCTCATGTGAACGATGCATGTATTTTCGGGATTTGGAGAGTACTCAGGTAAATAGTCTTCTGTTCTCGTTGGTAATATCTATATTTTATATTGTTCAAGTTTGTATTCATAGAGGTGTTGGAACATGTCTGGTTACCTCAAGTTATCATGCATGTCCATTGTGCAGGCCACTGTTAGACTCCCGAAGGTCACGAACCATGAAGAAGATGGTATATCAAGGACACACGGCTTTCTTTCCAGAGAGTCATAGACTCACCGAAAGTTTTCTTAGATGACCTCCAACACGTATAAATGCCGCATGCTGGTACAAGCTGAAAATGGTCCACGCGAAGTCACATCCAAACGGAATGCGATGGTTCTCAGTTTTCTACGAGTTGCCATATTTGACCCACTTATAGATCAAGCACTTGTTGGATCCCATGCATATTTTTGAGAATGTGGGTAGCTTGCTATGGGATCGCATCACAGGAAAGAGAGACACTATAGGGGCATGAATGGATTTGAAGAAGGTAGGCAAGATGGAGGCGCTTTGGTCACAATCGAGTGTTGATAGTCGCGTGCAGCTACTTCAGGCTCCTTGGGTTTTATCCACTAAATAAGAGCGCATGGTGAAGCAAATAGTCAAGTGTATCCACACTCCGACGGGTATGATGCATTCTCTTAGGTCTGCATTTTCTAAAGACGACCAATTATCAGGGCTAAAATCCCATGACTGGCATAAGATATGTAAGGATTGTACTATGAATGGATTGTGATTGGCGTGCACATTTTGCTATTTGGAGTGTAGCCATTGTTCATAATGCTTTCTCATTTGTGGTAGTTTGTACTACCCATCGCGATTGCATTATGCCTTACTCCAGAAATACGCGGGGCCATTTACAAGTTGTCAAATTTAGTATAATAGATCTCATAGAAGGAGATTAAGACATCCTCTATTGAATCCACGAGGCGGGGAGCAGTGGAGATGGTCTGTCGCTTTGAGAAATACCTGCCTACCAGCATGCTCACAATACAAATCCACCTTCTCATGCATCTTGTAGATAAAGTGGAGATTGCTGGATCTGTCCATATGCGATGGATATTTTTCTTGGGTGCTTCATGAAAACCCTGAAAGGCTTTGTGTGACAACGAGCTCGTCCAGAAGGTAGCATGGCTGAAGGTTGGTTGGTGTGTGAGGTGCTAGTGCATATTTCACAATGGCTACCAATGGTGGATCGAGACAACAAAATTCTATGGTGACTAAAGGACGATGATAGACTGATCGGAGATGTGGTGGTTGGAAATGGGGTAGAAAAAAGAATGGATGCTGCAATGGAGGAGAAGGTGAATCGCTTTTGTATGTTGCACCATGCCTCTATGGAGACGTAGCTCACCAGGTACCAGCAAGCTAGGTAAAATCGAGAGAAAGCACGATCTGAATTTCGATGTAGTATGCGCCATTGACCGATTTGATATCCCGAGGGCATGGAGGAGATGCCGCAGTTCATGTCAACGCGATGGTTTCATGGAGCTTTGATGGTAGCATCTCGCGAAGGGGTGGAGGTCTCAATTGAGGAGTGGAAATTCTCGAGTGGATGTAGTCCAAAGGTGATGACGTGTTTAGGATTTGTCGTATCTAAATTTTATATGCGACAACTAATTTGAGTGTTTCAATGTACAGTACAAAATATATAGTGCAGCGTGGTCATGCGGACGGCATTTTTACGTGGAGCGTATTGACAAAATGCACTCCACAATGGACTGTGGTATCATGGAAAGATTCTAGCAAGAGAGTCGATGATGAGCAACGGATCCAAACATGATTATAGATGAGATGGAGTATTTTGAGAACTTGCAAAGTATTGTTACGGTGGATTACCGTAGCTTCTCCATGATACTATTCGATGTGCAGTGGTTCAAAGTGGTACTTGAAAGAGCTGGAGCAACAATTCGACGAGGTCCATCTGGATTTCTCGAAATAGATTTCAAAAAAAAAAGGACGGATTTGCATGACACGTTTCTATTGCCGGCCCATTGTGAACATGTGCAAGAACTCATTTATTTGTTACTTGTATTACGACGTGGTACATACTCATTTGTTTGTTTCGAGCATAGATGATGACAATATACAAATAGAGGGGTTGATATTGCAAGGGATGGAGGCCACAATGATAAAAATACAAGAGTCCAAGAATTTTTTGAGAACGAGATGGACTCATCCTTTTGTGGTGACATGTCTATCAATCTTCTAGTGTATGCGGAGTTGTATTAGGAGATTGACATGGGACCATACGATACTTCATACTTGGATCATCCACTTACTCAATTCATTGACTAATCGCTTATAAGGGTACATAGGATACGCATTTTAAGTGAGATAATTTTTTTAAGACTTATATTACCGTGCTTTGCATGATTTAAATTGATTATGCTAAGATCATTTTTTATCTGTACAAGTGACCTTTTGGATACTTGGATCATTAGGATGAGTTGAGGGATGAGCGATGAGGAGTTATAGGATATCTTCACGCACATGTCTCCAGATCAGATGGTGAGATTTAGAGACATGGTGGAACAGGAGCTGCCTCGGACATTGTCATGCCGCTCTATTAGATCTACTTCGGCACGATCAGATGCTTCAGCTTCCAACAGAGGAGGTCAATGCTCCTGACTTGGGCTAGAGGGAGGGAGTGCTTTAGGGTCAGGGGGATGCTGTAGAGATACGGCAGTAGTGAGCCCGCGGTCGTGGCACAGGATACAAGTGCTACTCCTCGCTCACATGGCGGTTCCATCTCATCGTTCTGCTGGAGTTACGTCACCTCCAGGATTCGTCACACCTGTGGGGACGTCTACTCTAGTTACTCTGGCTTTTGCTCAGCCCTCTACAGGTGGCACCCCTATGGGTGCTACACCGATAGATACTACCTCGGTCGGTATAGCAGATGTATAGGGGGTCTCATGTGTAGAGAGAGAGAGAGAGAGAGAGAGAGAGAGAGAGAGAGAGAGAGAGAGTACGAGAGAGATACACAAGACATGCTCCCAAAGAATGATTCATATTGATGTAGAGTTAGTATATATAGGTGAGACCCAAGTCAAGTGAGAGATGATATATATAGTTGTAACATCCCCACTCAAACAAAGGTCTCTGGCTGCGAGTGAAAAAACCCTTGGGGAGAACAAGGGAAAACCCCGAGCCCCTATACATACCTACGATACAAAAATGATTTACTATAAAGTTTTCTTGAATACAATGATACATACCTCAATCAGTGAGACAAGAACTTGGAACAATACCAAGTGCATGTCTTAATGAGCTAAAACGAGCTTCACTAAGAGATTTTGTGAAGATGTCTGCAACCATTTGATCACTGGGACAATGCTCCACCATAATGGAACCTTTCTTGACTTCATGCCGAACATAATGATAATGAATAGCACTATGCTTTGATTTACTATGTTGTATATAGTCTTTGGTAAGACTAATAGCACTTTGGTTATCGCATCGAAGAGGTGTACTAGATGATGAAGGATGTCCCAAATCAGCAAGTAGTTGTTGAAGCCAAACTAGCTCGCGAGCTGCTAATGATGCAGCAACATATTCGGCTTCAGTTGTAGAAACTGCAACACATCGTTGTTTCTTGCTGGACCAAGAAACCAAACATCCATTTACAAAGAAACAATTTCCACTTGTAGATCGCATGGATAAGTGTGAACTTGCCCAATCAGCGTTAATATATCTAATAAGGTCAAGAGAAGTTGAAGAAGATAAAGAAGAATCCTCTCGACGACGATAAATAAGACCACATTTCTTAGTACCCTTGAGGTACTTAAGAATACGTTTTGCAGCACTCCAATGAATAGTGGAAGGGGAAGAAAGATAATGTCCCAAAAAGTTAGCTGCAAATAAAATATCTGGTCTTGTGTTCAAACCAATAAATTGAAGACAACCAACAAGATTAGCAAAATGTTGATGAATGGCTGATTCTTCATTGCGTGTTGTAGATGTAACCTTGGTAGAGCTTGAAAGAATGGGAGTGTTGGTAGAGTGCGCATTTGTCAACCCAAACTTCTTAACAATATCATTAATAAACTTTGTTTGGCGAAGAAGAAGAATGCCTTGTTGTCGGTGTCGTTGAACTTGAATACCCAAACAAGAATGTATCTCACCAAGATCCACCATTTCAAATGCAGTCGATAAAAGCTTCTTCATAGCATCCAAGAAAGCAATATTATTTGACACAAGAATAGTATCATCAACATATAGAGCAAGAATAATAAAACATTTGTCCTCCCTTTTGATGTAAAGATTTGGGTCAGCAAAACATGCAACAAAACCTTTAGATGTGAGGAACTGATCAATCTTAATATACCAAGCACGAGAGGCTTCCTTCAATCCATATAATGCACGATGAAGCTGGCATACAAGATGCTCCTTTCTTGCAATCATAAAACCTTCAGGTTGCTCCATATAGATTTCTTCTTCAAGATCTCCATTGAGAAAAGCCGTTTTAACATCCATTTGGTGAATTTCTAGATCAAATAGTGTTGCAAAAGCCAAAATCATACGAACAGTTGTGGAGCGCACAACGGGAGAAAATGTTTCTTGATAATCTACTCCTGCAATCTATGAGTAACCTTTTGCAACAAGTCCTGCTTTGAACTTATCAAACGAGCCATAAGCTTTGGTCTTGGTTTTATAAACCCATTTACATTTGATAGGAACATGATTTGGGGGGAGTTCAGTAAGAATCCATGTACCTTTGGAGATTAAAGAATTGTACTCAGCTTGCATAGCTTCTTGCCATTGATCCCTTTGAGACGAATTGATAGCTTCCATATACGATATTGGATCCTCTTGGACAGACATAGCATCATCAAAGACATCATATTCAATAGAATAGAATCCATGCTCTATCTCAATAAGAAGATCGACATAGATCTCCAAATTTTCATCAATCTTCTTTGGAGGTGAAGGAGGTTTATGATCATCAGAATTAGTAGAATCAAAAAGCAAGTAAGGAAATGCACTAATCAAAGACTGTGTATCATCTGAAACATTTGACGACCATGTGCCACCCAAAGTCTTCTCATCAAATATAGCATCACGACTAATGATAACCTTTTGAGAAGAAGGATCATAAAATTTGTAACCTTTGGAATGATCTGAATAACCAAGAAAAATAACCTTCAAACCTGGAGGATCAAACTTATGTCGAGTGTCCTTGGGCACATGAATATAAGCAATGCAGCCAAATGTGTGAAAGTGAGAGATTGAAGGTGTCTTCCCTGTCCAAATTGTTATAGGAATTTTACCAGCAGGTGCAGTAGTTGGAAGATGATTTTGAATAAAAACAGCTGTTAGAAGTGCTTCAGTCCAAAACTTTCGAGACAAACCAGAGTGTATAAGCATGCAACGTATAGCATTAAGAATAGTGCGATTTTTGCGCTCAGAAAGACCATTTTGCTGAGGAGAATAAGGATCTGTAAATTCATTATGAATACCTTGATCCTTACAGAAGTCATAAAATAGATTGGATATATATTCACCGCCATTGTCACTGCGAAGCGTCTTTATAGAGCATCCAGTTTGAAGCTCCACACTTATCTTGTATTGTTTAAATATAGATAAAGCCTCAGACTTATGTCGAAGAAGATAGACATGTGTGTACCGTGAGAAATCATCAATGAAAGTTATAAAATATTGATATTGAGACTTTGAGGCAGGAAAAGGACCGCAAATATCGGTATGAACCAAATCCAAGAGAGCACAGGAATGTGATGAAGTAGAAGTGTGGGAAGGCGAACGATGGTGTTTTCCAAGTGCACAGTACTCACATATTCCCATACGTGGATGAGATTTAAGATCCATACCTTGCACAAGACCATGACGATGAAGATCAAGAATTTTGGCAAAATCGGAGTGTGCAAATCGTTGATGCCATAATTTGCAATCTGGATCTCTAGTGGCAGTAACAACATTTGCAATTGTATCGTTCAATGATAGCTCAAATAGATTACCATGTCGAGGAGCCACTGCTATAGTATGCCCGTCTTTCTCTATACGACATTGATTATGATAAAAGCCAACAAACAAACCAAGATCAACTAGACGAGCAACAGAAAGAAGATTTCTTTGCAAATCTGGAACATGAAGAACTCCTCTTAATATTCTAGTGGATGAAACAATTCCTAGATATAAATCACCCACTCCTTTGACTTGACAAGTCGTATCATCCGCAAGGTAAACAAACTTCTTGACAGGAAGAGAATGATAATTGTGAAGCCACTGCGATTGGTATGTCATGTTTCCAATGGCACCTGAATCAACGATGAATAGAGAACCATCATGAAAATGAAGTACCTTTTCTGGAGAGATATCATGATGGACGAAATTGAGCTCCCAATGAGTATGATCTTCATGATATCTGCGTTTATAACAACAAGGAGATGGATGATCTGTATGTGCACAGTAATCACAAGGAGGAAAACTTTTGGACAAGTGAGGTTGCTTTGTAGTAACTCCATGCTCCTCATCATATTGATGTGCCCAGCAATCAGAAGCCACATGGCCTTTCTTATCACAATAAGAACAATTTTTGTTAGGATAAGAAAGACAAGAAGATTTACTATCTTGATTAGGGCGTCCACCCTGCTGAAAACGTCAAGCGGGATGCTTGCAAGCAACAAAACCAGCATCAAAATCCCTTTGTTCGCGAGTGACCAAAACGGCATCAGATTTTTCCAAATGATCATGACGTTGAGAATATTCAATAAGAGATATACATGCTTTGTCAAAGTGGATATCATCCTTGTTAGACAAAATAGTGATGATATTGTCATATAAAGGATCTTTGATGATATGAAGAAGTTGAGTAACAATTTGATTTTTAGCAACAGGAGCGCCGGCAGCACCAAGCTGATTGATAATGCCTTTAAAAGCCTCGATATGAGAGTGCATAGAAGTACCAATCTTATATTGAAGATTCTTCAAACAAGTTTGGAGATATAAAATTTCGGTGACCGATTTCTTCTCAAACGTTGAGATAAGATACTCCCAAACAGCATGAGAGGTTTCCAGATGAAAGACATTCAACATAAGTGAGTCAGGAAGTGCAGAAAATATATAACAATGAGCCGCTTTGTCACGACGAATCCAATCAGTATGATCAATTTTCCATTGTTCAAATAATGGACCATCAGTAATCACAGAATTGTTATTCATCACATCAATAGGTTGAACTGGGCAAGGGAGGTCGCCCAAAACAATATCAAATAATTCGTCACCTTCAAGAATTAGCATCATCTTTTCTTTCCACCTAGGAAAGCCTTCTCCTTGGAAGAAAGGAACCGAACGTTGGCCAGACGGATATCCATTAACAATTATGCAATTGGCCATGCCTGTACCCAAACAGCATGAGAGGTTTCCAGATGAAAGACATCCAACATAAGTGAGTCAGGAAGTGCATACAATATATAACGATGAGCCGCTTTGTCACGACGAATCCAATCAGTATGATCAATTTTCCATTGTTGAAATAATGGACCATCAGTAATCACAGAATTGTTATTCATCACATCAATAAGTTGAACTGGGCAAGAGAGGTCGCCCAAAACAATATCAAATAATTCGTCACCTTCAAGAATTAGCATCATCTTTGCTTTCTACCCAGGAAAGCCTTGTCCTTGGAAGAAGGGAACCGAACGTTGGCCAGACGGATATCCGTTAACAATTACACAATTGGCCATGCCTGTACCCAAATAGCATGAGAGGTTTCCAGATGAAAGATATCCAACATAAGTGAGTTAGGAAGTGCAGACAATATATAACGACAAGCCGCTTTGTCACGACGAATCCAATCAGTATGATCGATTTTCCATTGTTCAAATAATGGACCATCAGTAATCACAGAATTGTTATTCATCACATCAATAGGTTGAACTGGGCAAGAGAGGTCGCCCAAAACAATATCAAATAATTCGTCACCTTCAAGAATTAGCATCATCTTTGCTTTCCACCCAGGAAAGCCTTGTCCTTGGAAGAAGGGAACCAAACGTTGGCCAGACGGATATCCGTTAACAATTACGCAGTTGGCCATGCCTGTACCCAAACATCATGAGAGGTTTCCAAATGAAAGACATCCAACATAAGTGAGTCAGGAAGTGCAGACAATATATAATGACGAGCCGCTTTGTCACGACGAATCCAATCAGTATGATCAATTTTCCATTGTTCAAATAATGGACCATCAGTAATCACAGAATTGTTATTCATCACATCAATAGGTTGAACTGGGCAAGAGAGGTCGCCCAAAACAATATCAAATAATGTGTCACCTTCAAGAATTAGCATCATCTTTGCTTTCCACCGAGGAAAGCCTTGTCCTTGGAAGAAGAGAACCGAACGTTGGCCAGACGGATATCCGTTAACAATTACGCAATTGGCCATGCCTGTACCCAAACAACATGAGAGGTTTCCAGATGAAAGACATCCAACATAAGTGAGTCAGGAAGTGCAGACAATATATAACGACGAGCCGCTTTGTCATGACGAATCCAATGAGTATGATCAATTTTCCATTGTTCAAATAATGGACCATCAATAATCACAGAATTGTTATTCATCACATCAATAGGTTGAACTGGGCAAGAGAGGTCGCCCAAAACAATATCAAATAATTCGTCACCTTCAAGAGTTAGTATCATCTTTGCTTTCCACCGAGGAAAGCCTTGTCCTTGGAAGAAGGGAACCGAACGTTGGCCAGACGGATATCCGTGAATAATTACGCAATTGACCATGCCTGTATGTTGAGAGAAAACAAATAAGATGAGATCCCAGAATCTGCAAACCATGATCAAGACGAGCGTAGTTGAGACGCATGACAATCAAAATAGGGAGATGCACGTAAGAACAACGAAAAGTATTGAGTGACTAAAAAGAAAGCCCGAAATAGAGAGGCGTAACGTGCAAGACGAGATGACGCATATAAGAAAAGTGCTATTTCGGTCGAGCAAAGAACATGAACAATAATAAAACATTGCTAAAAATAGCAAGATGTGTGCTTGTCGTAATCAACATCATTAACGAAGACGTGCGATTAACAAACTATAATTGGGGATTAACAAACTATAATTAGAATTACAGTTTTAAATAAAGAATCACAGATTCGAGCAGAATTGCTGTCTTGAATCCTGAACTGTCATAACTTTTGATCCAGAACTCCGATTGACAAGCGGTTTTGACAGGATTCAGAGCACGACGAGAGCTACGCACTTGGACCTGGTTTTGTTTTTAAAGAAAAAGTTAACTAATACTTCTAATTTGAACAAGTTCATGTATCAAATCATCACTTGTGCAAAGAATTCAATCAAGTATAAACAATGAAACAACTTATCTTCCTTGTTGTTGCTACACATCCATAGCTCTGATACCATGTTGAGAGAGAGAGAGAGAGAGAGAGTACGAGAGAGATACACAAGACGTGCTCCCAAAGAATGATTCATATTGATATAGAGTTAGTATATATAAGTGAGACCCAAGTCAAGTCAGAGATGATATATATAGTTGTAACAATGCCTTTCTTTCATTCATAGTAAAAAAGCATCATGGTTGGTGTCTATAAATTGTGATCCACTCAATATGGCATGATTCAAAGTTGACTTTGATTAATGCAAAAGCATGTAGGTTTTTCCCCATTTTTAAAGCTTTTAAAAATCATGTGAACATAGATTGGAAATGAACACAAATACTCAAAATGATGTCACACTTAACATTTTATTGATAACATGAAATTCTTGAAAACATTAAAAATTTGATATATTTAAATTTATGGAAAATATTGGTAGATAATATTTTTAAAAAAATCAAGTTTCTATAGCTATTAACTTTAACTAGTGCAAACATTACGTGATAGTAAGTTGGATTCACTATTGGCTAGTTGTACATGCTTGGGCTTTGTGAACACATAACATTTTAAAGTGATCACATAAATATTCAATCTCCACATGTGAATCATCATTATTGATGATTTCAACATCATGTAATCATAATGGTAGTATCATACTACATCCAAAATGCGCATCAAGGAGGTTTTGTAAGTCTAGTGCTATTCTTACAGGCATGTGTGAAGGCAATCCAAACCTTTCTCCTTTCCTATATAAAGGAATTACGAGTCATAGAGATGTGTGGAGATGATTCAATTTTATTTGAACAACTTAATATGAAGCAAGAAGTCTCTTCTTTCTATACTATAACCTTCCTTTTAGTCTCTATTGAGTATGTATGCTCTTCATTTTCTATCATGATTGATATGTTGTTAATTTATCATGTTGGTTTGATTCTTAGTATTTCTAAGCATACTCAAGATCATTATCTTGTACTTATGGTCTCTCTTCTCTTTCATATATACACAAATTTCTCCTTGGGACCTTAATCATGTGCGATTTTTGCACATGGTATTAGACCTTACTCTAATCCCAAGCACTTTTATTAGTCATTAATCACTTATATCTGAGATGAGCATGATTTCAGTGCGCCATCTTATCCACTTCTAGTGAGTATCTCAGCTTCTTCTTCATATTCAACTACATTAGGGGAGAGAATGTCAGCAAAGAAGACCAAATTTGTTGGTACTCTCTTGTAGACAAAGCTTCCCAATGTCAAGGTACACACAACTATTACATTGTATGCTAGCAATAAGTTTGCATGAAGATGGCATTGAGAGTACCCCAAATCTAGAGCAATTTTAATAGGATTTTTTTCTACTCATCTCATGGCTAGTGGAGGCAATATTTTGACAAACCATCTTAAGTGATCTTCCTCTACATTAGTACTTTTATCTTTAGTTTAAAGGGCTCCATCAAATTTCACTGTAGCTAAGAGCTATATCCCTTTCTTTGTCTAGGTGTAGTGATGTCTAAAAAAAATATTAATGACAATGACTTGGTTGAAGGCTTGGTTCTCTCTCCTTCAATGAACCACCCTCTTAGAATTAGTTAAATGCATAACTCAACTAGCCCCACCACTCTAAGAAAGGAAACTGAGAGGAGGGAGAAAGTCTAAATAGGAGAGAAAATTTGTAAAATAGGAGAGAGAAAGATAATAAGAGATCAGAGAAAGAAGAGGAAGCCATGGAAACTCAAGATAAGAAGGTTATATATGAAGATAATTTCTATTACTCAATGAATGATGAAAAAATAACCCATTAACAAGCTAGATCCTTTTCCAGTTCATTATACAACATCCCTAATTGAGGATTTTTTCCTTGAAAAGAAAATGGACACATTACAAATGATTATACAATGGACTTTGTTACAATGGTTACAAGAATGGGGAAACCTAAAAATCTCTTCACATAAGTGATTGGATTTGAAGCACAAGGCCAAGTAAACCATATATACCTCAATTATAAGCTATAAAGATAGAATATTGGTCACAATAACTTCATTAAGAGCTCTTGAAAATGATGAATGACATATTTTCTACAATAGTCCTTGGCATAGTGAAATTGCAATAACTTTCGATGAACTAGTCTGCATTGAGCATACCACACACCAACAAAAGCTTATGATCTATAGTTTGAAGATGGAAGTTTTTCCTCAAATAGCTTAAGGATGATACTCTTGTCAATTTTCAATTAAAAACTTTCATCTATAAACAATTTAAACTACTTAATATCAATGGAAAAGGATCTAAGTTTAGGTAGTATGATTTGTATTGAAACTATACATGATTATTTTTTTGCAATAGGCATTGCAAATATTTCCCTCTAGATGAAATGGGTGAAGCTTGTCTATTTGAGGCACTGGACTTGTAACAACATAGTAATCAAATGTTCTCGGAATTTGGAAAAAAGATATGAAAGTAGTGTAGGGAAGGTATCTTGCACTATCCTTTTAAACCAATAAAGATAAATACATTCTTTAGTGCAAGGCAAATGTACATAATCTTGAAAGCTTATTATTCCCAATTTGTGACACTCAATTAGTATGCATACCAAATATCCACCAATGGGTAGGTGTTTGGGTTTTGTTAAGGAATAAATGCACCCTTGGATACCTCTCTCGAATGCATGACTTTAGAAGATGCCTTTATTTGAGATAAACCTTTGAGTATAGAGTTTAGCAACCATAGTGGTAATACCTTGACATAACGAGATTCCAAAAAAAAAATGTAGTGTGAGATGTAATTCTCAAATCTAGCAAGTAAATCTAACAAATAGGTGATACTACATTTGCAATAAAGTGAGTTAGCTAAGAGACTAAATTCCCTAATAGAAAGTGGTACGATCATAATGAGCGTGGTCACTTTAGGTTTAAATGACCCAACGCTTCTGATGTAGAGGATCTGTGAGATGCTCAAAGAAATGAGAATCTAGCTAGTAGCAACATAGAGGCCATGTAGCTAGAAATTAAGATTATAATACCATTAGGAAGATAGACCCTCGAAGTGAAATTAAAATTTTGACCATTTACTTAGAAAATACTCTTTGATAGAAAATTTCCATTGTTCTTGTACAAAGAACACTTGAGAAATAAAACTACAGTGTTTATCAATAATATTAACCTAGATCTTATCCAAATGGGAGTATCTTGATTTCTTTTAGTGGGAAAGATGAAATGAATCTTTCTCCCCCTCACATGATCCATGCCTTCCATTTTAAATTTCAAAAGAGAAAGGAAAATGAGAAAAAGGAGAGAGAGAGAGAGAGAGAGAGAGAGAGAGAGAGAGGTGGTTGGTTGTTAGAATTTCATTCTCCCTTAATAAACTCCACCCACTTATTCCCTTCCCCACCATCATCTCCCCCTCCAACACCTCCACTTGCCTTATGATTTGTAGCCACTCTGCCCCCTCATAATTCCATATCATCCCCTACTTAGGACTTAGAAACATCCCTCCTTTCCTCATGTGGATTCTTTCACCCCCCCCCTATCACTCATATATTTGTCCCCTCTTTCCCATCCTCACCTCCCCTCCCTCTCTCTCTTGTAACCAAAAGCTCCTCCCTTGCCTCCAACCCCCCGAACACACATTAGCAATAAAGATTGTTCCTACTTGGCTACATTCACTAAGAGAAAGTGTGACTAAGTGAGTAACTAAGGGAGAGATAAAGAAGAGACAGAAGAAAAACAAAGGTCACACACACACACACATAGTAACGTGTCCCCTAGTATCATCCAGGACACGTCTTAGCAGTCCATCGGAAAGGATGTCTAGAAAACTCCGCCTGACACTCCCATGGAATGTTACGGGTTTTGCGATCTAGGTCTTTTCGCATCTGCCATGTAGCGGAAGTATCCTGGCCATTTCCACTTAGGATCGACCGGAATTAGGGTTTTCCTGATTGGTCATTAGCTAACAGCAACTAGCGTCAGACCCGAGCGAACTACTTTATGCAGAAACGCCAGGTCCGAAGCGGATTCACGCTGCACTTAATTCAAGGAGAATGGGAAACGAGAGGGATGCAAAGCTCAACCTCTCTGCCATAAGGCATAGTCCCATTCCGTTCCCCTAAAACAGCGTAAATCGGGTAAGACGTAACTCTAGGTCATCGTTCTCGTTATTCGTTTTGATGATGATGATCATTCCGCTGTTCTTCGAGATTTTTGAGAAAAGTTCCCAGCTAACCGGGACCACCCAACCGTAGGACGGACCCATGGCCCATCCTCCGCACTTTCCTCGGTTTGTTTTAGTTATGTAATTATCTAACACATTAATTTGACATATAACAATCAGCTTCTTTAATTAACCCTATTAAGCACTGGTTCCTTCACGTAATCTTATCACATGACATAGAAAAACAATATCAAGCAAGTTCTTTTTTTTAAACATTTCATCATTTTATCATTGAAATACAAGGAGTTCCGCCCGTAGGCTTGTCCATAATCTGCCCGAAGGCTATCCAGTAATCCCCAGGGATCACTATTCTAAGCTTCCGCCCATAAACTAGTATGCGGGCCTTGAGATCCAATTCCGAGTCATGTTAGCCTCTATGCAGGACCCGGAAGGCGAGGGATTTACGGCCAGAGCCCCCTGGCACCCAAGCGTCCTCCTACTCCAAGTAGATCTCAACGGAGAGACCTCTCGCGGCAGGGTTCAGTCCACGTTCCCGGCGCGGTGAACAACCCCCTTGGTTAGGGTTAGGCAGGTAGTCGGGGGTAACTGAAACTACCTCGTCCTTCAGGCCTTTAACCTGAAGTATAGGTACTCATTTAATTTGTAATTCATAATTCAAACAGAGACCTAAAATCTCTAGCAATCAAAAACATTTCCATTAATCAACCATGTTGTTTGGCAAACTGCTAAGGAAGTGTTCTTTTCTTTTGAGTGTATCAACACTCATTCCCAAGGTGTCTTGTAAATTGGCAAGATCCTTTACATTCCAGTGTAGGGCATACCTTATTAACCCAACTTGGTCAACCCTTAGTTTCCAGTTTACAACTTTCCTTATTTAGAAGGATATCCAAAAATACGTCCTTTGCAAGATAACTTGCGTAGGGATCTGCCATCCTTGATGAGGGTTTTTACCCTTTGTCCTTGTGAATCAATCACAAGACTAAATGATTTCGTACTTGCCGTGCAAGTCCTACGATGGAATAATTTGTTTTAGATCCTTTAAGCTCACGTATGTCGGGCCTAGGGTTTCTTTTTAAGGAACTCGAGGACAGCCCTAGTTCTTTATCTTTACGAATTTGTTTGACCCTATAATAAGGAAAATAGTCAAGTGCTTAGAGTATGAATATTTCTATGTTTAGATTGGTTTGGATAACTTTTGGAAGGTAATATTAATCGTCTTGTCACAGTTTTGCTATCCTTGTGACAATTTACTTTTCAGTCAATACAATTCAATTTATATTTCCTTTTTCCTTGCAGATGAACTCATGCGAAATAACAAACGTTTCTCTTGCTACGATGTGCAATTAGCAATGACAACTTCCTAGTAATTTGAGCAACGAAAGAAACCTTTCATGAATTTAATCATTTACAATGATTTGTTGCGAAAGGTATAAGACTAATGGTGCAAGATATAATTTCTATACCTTTAGGATTTAACTAAAATAAACTACTGTAGTAAATGGATAATCTTGCTCATAATTCATAATGCTTGATGCAATTCAAAGGAAACTAAGTTCTATATATTATCATTCATTCAAATAAACTAAACTCCTTCATTACAAATAACTCGGACAAATATATCCTATCCCTAACAATTTCTCTTTGCATGATCGACTTAAAACCGAATTAAAGCCAAGAAGAAAAACCTGGTTTTGGGGTGAGATATCCACATGGATACCGGGAGATGACCCTCCCACAGCTACACCTTGGACTTTCTTAGCCGGCATCGTAGTTCGAATGTGAGATAGCCTTTTCCTCTTTCTTCTGGAATTCCACCGTCTCTTTGGAAAAGAAGTTTATGGGTGAGTGTGGTTTTGCAACCACAAGAACCCTTGGAGGACTTAGACTTGGGGTAAAAGAAATAGAAGGCACTTATTCACCTTCCTGGCCCTTCCTCTATTCCTTCTCTTTTCTAACTCTTCTACTCCTTTTTTTTTACTCTCCTTTAATTTTTTCCTCACCCTCCACTTCTTTCACACTACTCCTTTTTTTCCGTCACTCCTCCCTACTTCCCTTCCTTATATTTTACTTCACTTTCTTATCCTCTACTTTCCTTCCCTATCTTTTATCTTTTTCCCACTCTTCCTCCTTCACTCCTTCTTTTCACTCCCTCTACTTTCCCTCCCTATCTTTTATCTTTTCCCACTCTTCCTCCTTCACTCCTTCTTTTCACTCCCTCTACTTTTCCTCCCTATCTTTTATCTTTTCCCACTCTTCCTCCTTCACTCCTTGTTTTCACTCCCTCTGCTTTCCCTCCCTATCTTTTATCTCACGAGCTACTTTTTCCTTACGGGACATCATCCGAGGCCATGATGATGATTTGGATTTTGAAGTTCAGGGGGAAAAAATAATAATGGGGATACGGGGGATTAAGAAAAAGCTTAGGGGTTGTGGAAATAAAAGAGTTGTGAGGGGGATGAAAAGGGTTATAAGGGTTATAAGGGGGAGAAAAGGGGCTTAGGGGAATAAAACACCGAGGGGGGGGGGGATTGGTTCCCAAAGCAAAGGAAGGGCTTAAGGGGGAAAGGGGGCTTAAGAGGCCCCTTAGAAGCTTCTAGTAAGCTTCTAGCTACGGGCAGCAGCCACGTGGAAGAGGGAGGAGTAATAATGAAATGACCTGGAAGAGGGAGGGGGTAATAATGAAGGGAATGGATGACGACGAATGGGAGTGGCTTGATGGTGGCACGTGGGCTCAGCGTTAGCACGCAGCGTTGATGGTAGCAACCTGGCAGTTGGCGGTTGAAGGCGGAATGGCAACGGCCAATGGCGGCTTGCACGACAGCAAGCAGCTCTTGCCTCTCAGTGTGGTAGCCTCTCCTTCCCTCTCCATCCATCAGCATTTGGCTTCTATGGCGGCGGCTTCTCCAACACGACCTCCCTCACACATTCAAACGGCATCTCCTGGCGGCCCCCTCTTCAGCCTGCGGCCCCTGATTTAAATAGGAGAGGGGAGGGGGATCCTCCCTCCCCTGCGTGGCATCACGCATGCCTTCCCCCTCACTCCAAGATCCACCAAGGAGCTTAATCGCTCCTTCTATTTCCCTCCCCTCCAGCTCGTCAGTCGGCTAGGGGGATAAGGGGAAAATTTTTTGTCATTTATCCAATTTCATTTTTATTTGAGGCAGTTCACGCGTGTGTTTCTTTTAGCAAATCGGAATATTACATTCTCTCCCCCTTGGAGGAATCGAGATGTCCTCATCTTAAGATAAACTGGGGATATTGATGGTTGAGAGAGCTTTAATCTATCCAAGTGGCATCCTCTTCGGGATAATCTTTCCACTCGACGAGGCATTCTCTCAGGGTTCTAGATCTTAACTGTCTCTCCCTAACATCTAAGATCCTATCCGGCCTTAGTTCAAGGACTCCTTGACTAGGCATTACAATTTGTTGGTCATCAAGTACATGATTAGGGTTGGGTACATACTTTTTCAATAGGCTGATATGGAATACATTGTGAACCTTTAGGTTCTCTGGGAGTTGCAATCTATAAGCATTGGGTCCTAGGCATTTGAGGATCTTGTACGGTCCGCAATACCTTGGACTTAGCTTCTTGTAATCTCCTAAGGATAGGGAACTCTTTTTAGGGCGTACACGAATGAAGACCATGTCTCCTTCTTCGAAGACACTTTCTTGACATTTCAAATCTGCGTATGCCTTTTGTCTATCCTTGGCCGCTTGTATGTCTTGTCTTATTGACTTTATTTGATCATCCATGTCTTCCAACATCTGTCTTAACGCTTCAACACTTAGGGTTGGATCAGAAAAGTTTAGGGGACTTCGACAATCATGACCATACAATGCCTGGAAAGGAGTCATCAAAATGCTCTGCTGGTAAGAAGCATTGTAGGCAAATTCAACCAAAGGCAAGTATTGAATCCACCTCTTCGGCTCTCGACAGCAGTATGCCCTAAGCATCTCTTCGATGATTTGATTTACTCGCTCTGTTTGGCCATCCATTTGGGGATGGTAAGCGGTGCTAAAACAGAGTTGAGTCCCAATAGCTTCAAAGATAGCTCTCCAGAAGTGTGATGTGAAGAGAGAATCTCGATCACTAATGATTCTTCTAGGTAACCCATGTAGCTTGAATATCTCCTTGATAAATAATCTTGCAATGTCGGAGGCTTTATAGTTTGTCTTTACTGGAATCAGGTGTGTAACCTTGGTAAGCATGTCAACCACAACCATAATGGAATTGTATCCTCCTTGGACTTGGGGTAAGCCCACAACAAAATCCATACTGATGAATTCCCATTTCATTTGGGGAATGTCAAGCGGTTGCAGTTTCCTTGGCATCATGACATGTTCGGCTTTGATACGTTGGCAAGACAAACACTCAGTGACATACTTGAGAACGTCACCTTTAAGTCTCTCCCAATGGTAGCTCTTCCTAACTGCATTAAGAGTCTTAGCATAGCCAGGATGTCTTGAAAAAGGAGAATCATGAGCTTCCCATAATATCTTCTGCTTAAGTGACTGGCTTGCTGGTATACATAGCCTTGTTCTATAGTAGACAAGTCCATTATCAATGGAAAATTCCTGATACTTAGCTTGCAACTTCTGATTCTACTCCTTGGTAGATATTTCCTTTATCATTGTTTGGTAGGCCAAATCATGGCATGCTTCCTCTCTAGCTAGTTCAAGTATAGGGTTGTTTGGCATAGATACTTTTGTAGCCAGAGATCTGGCCGTTGATGGATTCTGCAAGATTAAGGAATTTAGGAATGCCTTGCGACTGAGTGCATCGGCAACTACATTCTCCTTCCCTGGTCGGTACTTGATTTCAAAATCATATTCCTCCAATACTTCAATCCACCGACGTTGTCTCATGTTGAGCTCGTTCTGGGTAAAAATCCATTTGAGACTCTTATGATCGGTTACTAGAGTAAACTTGTTACCCAACAGGTAGTGTCTCCAAAGCTTTAGAGCATGAATGATAGCTAGTAATTCCAGATCATGCGTGGCATAACTCTTTTCATGACTCTTCAATTTCCTTGAAGAGTATGCTATTAGATGACCTTCCTGCATAAGTACACATCCCAAGGCCAGAATGCTAGCATCAGTTACTACCTCGAACTCCTTATTGAGGTCAGGAAGTTTTAGAATAGGTGCTGATACCAAACTTTGCTTCAATTTGTCGAAGCTATTTTGTTCGGAAGTTGACCATGTAATGGAAGTCTGCTTCTTTAGTAAGTCTGTAAGAGGTGCTGCAATCAAAGCATAGTTTTTGATGAAGACCCTATACCATCCTGTCAATCCAAGAAAGCTACGTATCTCTTTGATGGATACTGGTATTGGCCATTCAAGCACATCTCTGACCTTGGCTGGGTCTACTGATATTCCTTCTGATGTTACTATGAATCCCAGATATTCAATGTGACGCTTGAAGAATGCACATTTCTTCATTTTTGCATACAACTTATGAGACCTCATTGTCTCAAGGACAATCCGAAGTTGAGGTTCATGATCTTCTTCCTGTTTAGAATAGACTAAAGTGTCATCTAAGAAGACAAGCACGAAATCATCAAGATATGGTCTAAAGATATCTTGCATTAATCTATTGAAGGTGGCAGGTGCATTTGTAAGCCCGATTGACATAACCAGGAACTCAAAGTGCCCATATCTTGTATTGAAGGCCGTCTTTGGAATATCTTCTTCCTTGATCCTTATCTGATAGTAACCTGACCTGAGATCAATCTTGGAAAAGATCTTTGCACCTTGAAGACGATCGAGAAGCTCATCTATTCTAGGAATAGGATACTTGTTCTTGACTGTTGATTGATTCAACCCTCGGTAATCAATACATAGTCGAAGTGTCCCATCTTTCTTTTTCTAGAATAGTACTGGAGCTCCCCACGGTGAGTTGTTAGGCCGGATGTAACCCTGATCTAACAGTTGCTTGAGTTGTTCCTTCAACTCAATTGCTTTCGGTATGGACATTCTATAAGGTCTCTTTGCAATTGGTGCAGCTCCAGGCACTAGCCTAATCTCATGATCTACTTCTCTTTGAGGTGGAAGTTCAATCAATTCCTCAGGGAATACGTCCGCGTATTCCTTTAGCCAAGAAGGTCCTTCATGAGATTCTTGCTTTTGATCTAACTTGTTGAGTTTGATCAAGTAAACAGGTAATCCTTTTCTGACTCATTTTATGATCCGAGATACTTTGGCTAATTGGATTCTTGGCACTCCTACCTCACCTTGAGTTGTGAAAAATTCCCTTTCAGAGTTTCGAAAGGAAACTTGACCCTTTCCACAGTGGATGTGGGCGTCATTGGGCTTAAGCCAATCCATCCCGAGTAGACACTCATGGATACCTAAATTCATGACTCTGAATTTGAGTGAAGTCTTCTTTCCTCCCAGAAAGAGTTCCACCTTAGCAGTTTGCCTGGTACAAGTTACCTCACGACCGTTTGCCAACTCCACAAGCAAGGTAGGTGCTTCTACTGTGGTTATTCCTAAACTTTTTGCACATGATGGTGAGATAAAGGAATGTGTACTGCCACAATCAATCAAGGTTTTGAAACCTTTACGTTGATAGTCCGATGGTGTCTGAATCACGGAAAACTGGCGATTCGGCCCTTTCTTGTGTAAAGCGGCATGGACTATCGCTTTTTCAAATTCAGCTTCCATAGTCGGATCTTCCTCTTCTTCTTCTTCGCATCTTTGCCTATTGGCAATGCAAGCGGTTCTTTCTCTTACACGGGTAACGGCTCCTTGTCCGCGGTCTGCACCTTGGAAAGGCGTTTAACGATGTCCTCGCTGAGCTTGGGACATTGCCTCTTGAAGTGGCCGGGTTCGTTGCAGTGGAAATATCGGAGGTTTCGGCCATTACTTTGAGTAGGAACAAAGTTGTTGACGCTATTTGTCCTTGCTTTCTTCCTTTGTCCCTGATTATGACCTTGACCTCTCTTCATTTGAGGTCTGAATGCTCCTCTGTTCGGGTCACTATAGGACCAAGCTTTGTTACCCCTTGGTCTAGCTTGCACCTCCTGAATTATAGGCGCCGCTCGAATGAGTGCATCCTGAAGATCTGATGGACGCATAGATTCGAGATGGGTATTTACGAGTGGATTTAAGCCCGCACAAAATTTGGACATCTGCTGTGTCATGTCCATATGTGGCGCATACTTCAAAAGTGAGACGAATTTAGAGTAGTATGCGTCAAGAGTGAGTCCTAGCTGTTTTAGCTCGTAGAACTCATTCATTTTTTGCGTACGATATGCAGGTGGTAAATATCTTCCCTACACGGCTTTCTTCAACTTCTCCCAGGTAACGGACCCCTCTGAAATTCCTTGATCCCTGCACCATTGCTTCCACCAAAGTCTGGCTTCGCCGGTGAGCTTTAACTTGGCGAGCATGGCCTGATTGGTAGGTGCAGTACCAGCTGCTTCAAAGTAATCCTCCATGGATTCAATCTAAATTTCAGCATCAGCCTGGACGAATCTGCCTCTCCCGTCAAACTCGGGTGGCTTTATCTGCTTGAGGAGGAACTTCTTCTCCTGGGTCACAGCAGTACTTGATGTAGGAGGCGAATTTGGAACCTGTACCTGGGGTTGTGCCTGGATAAAAGTTTTCTTAACGTTATTATATGATAATCAACGATAGCTTATCTTTCTTTTTTAGTTCAGTTATCTCGTAAATAATGAAGCTACTTAACTTTTTAACAACTCTTATGCACAGCCAGGTATTGATAAAAAGAAGTCTTTATTTGTATTTACATGGGCATAGGCTTATACAACGTTTCGTGTGATGATAAGCCAATCATTACATTCAGTTTGAGGAGAACAACGTTGTATTGCATTTGTCTACAGGAACTGTGTAATAGTAGGGTTTTGGGTCATGGATCTTTAGGAATCGATAATTCATTGGAAGTTCAGGATACCCTTTCCGTTGGAATCCATACTTCTCATGGCGGCCCAACACTTTAATCCTGTCAGCTGGGATTACACGGGTTACTTCCTCATATACATATGAGTTCATTTCAACCCTCCGACCTTGAATATGTAAAGTCGAATTTACGTGAGCTTCCACAAAAATGAACAGCTTCACGACTTTCAAGTCTTCCAACCACTTAATCCTCTTTAGGTTGGTCTGTAGATAAGCAAACCGGTGGGTGGCTATATAGTAGATTCCTGAAGGCCCCGTCCATCTTCGTTCTATGTATAAAGGTGATGGATTATAAATCTGCTCCAGGATGTTCATCATCCCAATTCTTTGTCTATAAAGGGGAGAATGCATTGCAGTCATAAACATGACCCGAAATACCAAAAACTTATTCCACACTTCATAATTCTACAAGACAACAATGAAGGTGAGAAAATGTTTGGACAGTAACAATTTCTTTACTTCATTTTATTGAGATCTCGTAAAAACAATTCCGTTGTTGGTCGGCTCTGATACCAACAGTAACGTGTCCCCTAGTATCATCTAGGACACGTCTTAGCAGTCCATCGGAAAGGATGTCTAGAAAACTCCGCCTGACACTCCCATGGAATGTTACGAGTTTTGCGATCTAGGTCTTTCCGCGTCTGCCACGTAGCGGAAGTATCCTGGCCGTTCCCACTTAGGATCGACCGGAATTAGGGTTTTCCTGATTGGTCACTAGCTAACAGCAACTAACGTCAGACCCGAGCGAACTACTTTACGCAGAAACGCCAGGTCCGAAGCGGATTCACGCTGCACTTGGTTCAAGGAGAATGGGAAACGAGAGGGATGCAAAGCTCAACCTCTCTGCCATAAGGCATAGTCCCATTCCGTTCCCCTAAAACAACGTAAATCGGGTAAGATGTAACTCTAGGTCATCGTTCTCGTTATTCGTTTTGATGATGATGATGATTCTGCTATTCTTCGAGATTTTTGAGAAAAGTTCCCGGCTAACCGGGACCACCCAAACGTAGGACGGACCCATAGCCCTCCTCCGCACTTTCCTCGGTTTGTTTTAGTTATGTAATTATCTAACACATTAATTTGACATATAATAATAAGATTCTATAATTAACCTTGTTAAGCATTGGTTCCTTCACGTAATCTTATCACGTGACATAGAAAAACAATATCAAGCAAGCTCTTTTTTTTAAACATTTCATCATTTTATCATTGAAATACAATGAGTTCCGCCCGTAGGCTTGTCCATAATCCACCCGAAGGCTATCCAGTAATCCCCAGGGATCACTATTCAAAGCTTCCGCCCGTAAACTAGTATGCGGGCCTCGAGATCCAATCCCGAGTCACGTTAGCCTCTTGTGCAGGACCCGGAAGGTGAGGGATTTACGGCCAGAGCCCCCCTAGCACCCAAGCATCCTCCTACTCCAAGTAGATCTCAACGGAGAGACCTCTCGCGGCAGGGTTCAGTCCACGTTCCCGGCGCGGTGAACAACCCCCTTGGTTAGGGTTAGGCAGGTAGTCGGGGGTAACTGAAACTACCTCTTCCTTTAGGCCTTTAACCTGAAGTATAGGTACTCATTTAATTTGTAATTCATAATTCAAACAGAGACCTAAAAACTCTAGCAATCAAAAACATTTCTATTAATCAACCGTGTTGTTTGGCAAACTGCTAAGGAAGTGTTCTTTCCTTTTGAGTGTATCAGCACTCGTTCCCAAGGTGCCTTGTAAATTGGCAAGATCCTTTACATTCCGGTGTAGGGCGTACCTTATTAACCCAACTTGGTCAACCCTTAGTTTCTGGTTTACAACTTTCCTTATTTAGAAGGATATCCAAAAATACGTCCTTTTGCAAGATAACTTGCGTAGGGATCTGCCATCCTTGATGAGGGTTTTTACCCTTTCTCCTTGTGAATCAATCACAAGAGCGTCTATTTGCGCAGATATATAGACACAAAATTCGCGTCTATTTACACGCAGATTTACACGCATTTATAGACGCTCTGATAGACGCGCCCAACTTTGCGCGTCTAATGTGCGCGTCTATGCCTCATTTCTGTTGTAGTGGGATCTATGATTGCATTTTCTATAGCACAAATAAATCATGAATGGTGGTCGTCGGACTGAAATCAACCAACTGAGCACGTTTGCCAGGGCGTCTACATTTCAATACAGACGTAGGGATAGACGCAAAGCTATGTTTGCTGTCATTGCGTCTGCAGCCATGTCTCAGAGCACGTATATTCTGCGTCGGAGACATGAGAATACACGCGCTCTGCACAGAATAAGCTTTGACTTCAGAGTCACATCTCCAGGCGTGTGTATCCTGCATGTGAGCTGTGAGAATACACGCGTCGTACCCAGAAACTTTGACTTCAGAGTCGCGTCTCCAAGTGCGTGTATTCTGTAGTCCACATGCAAGGATACACGCGCGCCAAAAGCATTGACTTAGAAATCGCATCTGATAGTGCGTCTATACTGCATCTCAGAGGCGGATATACACACGCTCTGACCAGAGGGTTGACTTTAGGGATGCGTCTGAGAGCGCGTCTATCCTGCATTTTAGATGAGGTTATATACGTCTATCCTTTTTTCCCTCTTGTCTCTTTGAAGAGAAAGAAGATGTGAGTCATGAGGAGGTGAGGCATGAAGAGACTGCATGTTGGCTAAACTCGAGCTTCAAAACGCGCAAAAAATGCAGGAAAGGAAAGGTGCAGTTTGAAAAGAAATGATTTAAGTATCTTTTGAATTTTGACGCTTGCGTCTATTTTCGCGTATATATGCGCGTCTAAGTTTATGTAAACGTGCGTATAGACGCGAAGTTAGATGCGCAAATAGACGCAAATTTAGACGCGTAGGTAAATGCAGATATAGACGCGCATTTAGCTTTTATCATAAATTTTTGTTTTTAAGATAAGTTTTGATAGTAAGTTCTTATCATAAGTTTTTATGTATTTATGATAAGTTTTTTGTATTTAAAATTGAGATCTTAGAATAATTAATATGCCAGCTTGAAGTTTTTATGTAAACATGTGAATGATAAATATTTTGATGTTGTCATGAATTAGGTTTAATCATGTCGTGGTCATCACCTAGTGCAGTGCATGCTGATGAGTCAACGAGCACATCCTAAAGTGAGGATGAAACATTACGTCTTCATAATCGAGATGCATGGCTAGGACAAAAAATTAAATGCATATGTGATCGTTGTCGAGGGTGTATTTTTTGAGCACATCGAGTTGCAATGACACACCTCAGCATGTATGGAGAATGGGACCGAGAAAAATCATTGGTATTCATTATTATTTTTTAAAACACTAAGATTACTAGTTTATGTTACTCAATATATATCAACGTATATGAAACTCCCTTTTGTGGTTGAGCAGGATGCGGTGCCACATCCTTAGATGCTCCCTCCCAGGCATTGAGAGGCTGCAAAACGTCGACGCGAGGAGGCAAAGTCTTCAAGAAGAATAGAGACTGACGACCATGATAGTAGCCCTCATGAAATGCCCCATCAAGTTGTAGAGGATGAGATTTTGGACAACATGGTACACCATCTATTTTCGTAACCGGTTCAGGGAGAAGGTCACTCTACGAAGCCAGATGATCCACTATACGTAGCATCATCTACTCCATTGTATGAAGGTTATACATGCTCCGTTCTTCGTGTGTCCCTCGAGATACTTAACTTGCAAACAATTTATGAATGGAGTAATGTCAGTTTGAATATGTTATTGAAGTAGGTATCAATTCTGTTTGGCTTATGAATCATAATATTAATTGTTCTATTTTGAAATCAGACACAAATATATGTTGGTGGTTTTTTAACTCACTTTTAAAAATATATGTAGGTTATTATCACAAATGCTTCCAAAAGGAAACAAATTGCCAACTATGAGAGAGAAAGCAAGACATTACTTGACATCTCTGGGAGGCCTCGATTATGTCAAGATCCATGCATGTGTCAATGATTGTGTCTTATTTCGTGGGATTCATGAGTTCACACAAGAGTGTCCTGTTTGTGGCGAATTAATATACGAAGTGGAGATGAAGTCAATGGATGTGCCTCGTAAGATTTTGCGGCATTTTTCAATTGTTGCACGTATTCAACTTATGTTCAAGTGTAATTCTATTGGAAAGCTCATGTCATGGCATGCTAGTTATCGTTCAAGTGATGGAAAATGAAGGATCCGGCCTGCAGACACACCCGCATGGCAACGTATAGATAATTTGTGGCCCGTTTTCAAAGAAGAGCCAAGAAATTTGAGATTTGGTTTAGGTATGGATGGAATCAATCCATTTGGCATCAAAAGCACATCATACAGTGTATGGCCAGTGGTATTGGTGGACTATAATATTCCTCCATCCATGGCAATTAAAAAGGGACATGTAATGTTGTCCCTTCTGATTCCTGGAAAGCACAAGGTAAAAAACATGGAAATTCACTTAGAGCCTTTGATTGAAGAGTTAGAAATGTTATGGGAAGGTATTGAGGTGCAAGATACAAGCGCATCTGCATCCTCTAGAGATTTCACGTTGAAGGCCATGTTGTTGTGGACCATGCATGACTTTCCAGGATACAGAGAGTATTTAGGTACATGTATATAACTCTATATTTGAAATTCAAGACTTGAATCAATTGCATTTTATTCATTCACTTATTTGTTCAAGTTTAACCATATCAGGATATCATGCATGTCCTATTTGCGGTCCCTCTCTAGTTTCCTCTAGGCCGGCACGTTTAAAGAAGGTTATCTACGACAATCATCATCGATTTCTTTCTATTGACCATCCCAAATATGTTCTCCCTACTAATGGAATGACTCCACAATCTCTAACCATTCGAGATTGGAAGGAGAGATGGATTACTGCCGACAGCCACCCTCCACTCGGCATGAGTCGGTAAGAAGTGCATTTCTCTCAATTGACTTTAAAGTATTCAGCATGATGAATTGTTTACATAATATATTGTTTGTTTGTTAGGTTCTCTATATTTTTTTTTCTTTCGTATTGGACTAAACTCAAGATCAATCACATGTTGGACCCCATGCACATATTCAAAAATGTTGTATCTACATTATGGGATCACTTGATAGGGGCTCGTAAATAAGTCAATGTAAGGGAGGATTTACGTAACATTGGTCACATGAGACGAGCCTGGCCACGCATTGGACCCAAAGGAAAGATTGAGCTACCCCATGAACCTTGGATTTTGTCAAAGAATGAGGAAAAAATAGTGAAGGAACAAATACGTAGCTTTCGAACACCCACAGGATGTATGAGATGTCTCAAGGGAGCCTTCATAAAGAAAAAGAAAAGAGGTGTGGAGCAACTATCTGGTTTGAAGTCCCACGATTGGCACAAAATGATTCAAGTAAGGGTATCTCTAACCATGAATATAGTAATTAGTGGAGTAACTATGTGTAAACTTTGGGATATTATGACTTTTTCTTCAACTAATCATTTGATCTATGAATATTGTTTACATTCAGTTCCTACTTCCTACTAGCATATTCAATTGTGTATCCAAAGATGTACGTGATATCATTTATAAGATGGGAGAGCTTGTGAGATGTGTATACATTGTATTTTTTCATTGTATATCTTTGAATTTCTACACAAAAATAAACAATTCTCAAATATATCCTGACAGATACGTGAGCTCGAAGGAAATTGATCCAAACACATTGCAAGATGCTCGAGTATTATCTGTTGAGGTAGTTTGTTTGGTGGAGGAAATTTTTCCTCGATCCATTTTGACTACTCAATTACATTTACTCGTACATTTGATTGATGAGATTGCACTTTGTGGGGCAGTTCATGCAAGGTGGATGTTTTTTCTTAAGCGCTTCATGAAAACCTTGAAAGATTTTGTGAGGGAAAAAGCACGGCCGGAGGGAAGCATGGCTGAGGATTGTTTAGTGCAATCATCCCTTGTTTATATCTCTGAATATCTTGCTGAAGTGGACCCCTCTCAACCACGACTATGGAAAGATGCTGAAGACTTGAGGATGACCTCTGTAATACCTCAAGGAAAAGAAATGAGTAAAGTGCTAACAAAAGAAGAACTTCGTAAGTTAAATAGTTTTTGTGTGCTCAATAGTGATGTAATGAGCAAATGGGTGACACTATATAATGAAGCAAGGGCAAGAAGAAAAAGCGAAAGACAAGCATTTTGCACGAGATATGGACGTAATGTCTCATTTTCAGATCATCTAAATGCACTTCCACGTCATATTGATATAGATTGGTTACATGAGGAAATGGAGAGAATGAAAAAAGAGGAGGAAATTAATATATCTCAAGAAGAGTGGGAATACACACGAGGTTGCTTATCAAAGGTGAGACATACTATCAATTAATTTATTTCTATAAGTTAAATTTTATATAAAAAATTGGCATGTTTGATCTTAATCTTTTACTACTAGTGCACATTATTCAATGCTATTTGGCGTGAGGGTAAACATCTTTGAACTCAACGTATAGATGAAAAGAGAAATACCCAAGATTGTGGTGTCCTTGCTCACTTCGAGGATGCCAATGGTACCATGGAAGGTTATTGTGACTTGATCCAAGATATTATGAAGCTTGACTTTAGACGATTCTTTATATGTGTACTGGATGTGAAGTGGTTTAAAGAAGTGGTAACAAATGGTGAGCATTGTGTTACAACTATATATATCATCTCTCACTTGACTTGGGTCTCACCTATATATACTAACTCTACATCAATACGAATCATTCTTTGGGAGCGTCTTGTGTATCTCTCTCGTACTCTCTCTCTCTCTCTCACAACATGGTATCACAGCTATGGATGCGTAGCAACAACAAGGAAGATAAGTTGTTTCATTGTTTATGCTTCATTGAATTCTTTGCACAAGTGATGATTTGATACATGAACTTGTTCAAATTAGAAGTATTAGTTAATTTTGTTTTTAAAAACAAAACGGCTTGTGAATCGGAGTTCTGGATCAAAAGTTATGACAGTTCAGGATTCAAGATAGCAATTCTGCTCGAATCTGCGATTCTTTATTTAAAACTGTATTTCTAATTACAGTTCGTTAATCCCCAATTACAGTTTATTAATCGCTCATCTTCGTTAATGATGTTGATTATGACAACCAAACATCTTGCTATTTTTAGCGATGTTTTATTATCGTTCACGTTCTTTGCTCGATCGAAATAGCACTTTTCTTATATGCGTCATCTCGTCTTGCACGTTACGCCTCTCTATTTCGGGCTTTCTTTTTAGTCACTCAATACTTTTTGTCTCTCAACATACAGGCATGGCCAATTGCATAATTGTTAACGGATATCCATCTGGCCAACATTCGGTTCCCTTCTTCCAAGGACAAGGCTTTCCTAGGTGGAAAGCAAAGATGATGCTAATTCTTGAAGGTGACGAATTATTTGATATTGTTTTGGGCGACCTGTCTTGCCCCCAGTTCAACCTATTGATGTGATGAATAACAATTCTGTGATTACTGATGGTCCATTATTTGAACAATGGAAAATTGATCATACTGATTGGATTCGTCGTGACAAAGAGGCCCGTCGTTATATATTGTTTGCACTTCCTGACTCACTTATGTTGGATGTCTTTCATCTGGAAACCTCTCATGCTATTTGGGAGTATCTTATCTCAACGTTTGAGAAGAAATCAGTCACCAAAATTTTATATCTCCAAACTTGTTTGAAGAATCTTCAATATAAGGTTGGTACTTCTATGCATTCTCATATCGAGGCTTTTAAAGACATTATCAATCAGCTTGGTGCTGCCGACGCTCTTGTTGCTAAAAATCAGATTGTTACTCAACTTCTTCATACCATCAAAGATCCTTTATATGACAATATCATCACTATTTTGTCTAACAAGGATGATATCCACTTTGACAAAGCATGTATATCTCTTATTGAATATTCTCAACGTCATGAGCATCATTTGGAAAAATCTGATGCTGTTTTGGTCACTTGCGAACAAAGGGATTTTGATGCTGCTTTTGTTGCTCGCAAGCGTCCTGCTTCACGTTTTCAGCAGGGTGGACGCCCTAATCCAGGTAGCAAATCTTCTTGTCTTGCTTATCCTGAGAAACATTGTTCTTATTGTGATAAGAAAGGTCATGTGGCTTCTGATTGTTTGCTGGGCACGTCAATATGATGAGGAGCATGGAGTTACTACAAAGCAACCTCGCTCGTCCAAAAGTTTTCCTCCTTTTGATTATTGTGCACATACAGATCATCCATCTCATCGTTGTTATAAACGCAGATATGATGAAGAACGAGCTTATATTATTCAACAAACTACAACTGATGATGATCATACTCATCAGGAGCTCAATTTCATCCATTATGATATCTCTCCAGAAAAGGTACTTCATGTTCATGATGGTTTTCTATTCATCGTTGATTCAGGTGCCACTGGAAACATGACATACCAATCGCAGTGGCTTCACAATTATCATTCTCTTCTTGTCAAGAAGTTTGTTTACCTTGCGGATGATACGACTTGTCAAGTCAAAGGAGTGGGTGATTTATATCTAGGGACTGTTTCATCCACTAGAATATTAAGAGGAGTTCTTCATGTTCCAGATTTGCAAAGAAATCTTCTTTCTGTTGCTCGTCTAGTTGATCTTGGTTTGTTTGTTGGCTTTGATCATAATCAATGTCGTATAGAGAAAGACGGGCATACTATAGCAGTGGCTCCTCGACATGGTAATCTATTTGAGCTATCATTGAACGATACAGTTGCAAATGTTGTTACTGCCCTTGGAGATGCAGATTGCAAATTATGGCATCAATGATTTGCACACTTAACACCATATTGGGGAATATGGAAATTTCCCATAAGTTTGGGACACGTGGTCAAATCTTTGGATTTGTCATAACTTGAACACTATAATTCGAAATCGAGTGCTCTATAGCTCAATAGATTCCATTTTTCAAGCGCTTTCCAATGATAGGTCACATCATATGTTTTTGAGAAAATTATGGGCATGTTATCCGGGTGCCACATTTTTAGTATTCAAAAAATAGGAATTGGGAGATTCCCAAACTCACTAATATTGTGTTCACTCCGATTTTGCCAAAATTCTTGATCTTCATCGTCATGGTCTTGTGCAAGGTATGGATCTTAAATCTCATCCATGTGTGGGAATATGTGAGTACTGTGCACTTGGAAAACACCATCGTTCGCCTTTCCACACTTCTACTTCATCACATTCCTGTGCTCTCTTGGATTTGGTTCATACCGATATTTGCGGTCCTTTTCCTGCCTCAAAGTCTCAATATCGATATTTTATAACTTTCATTGATGATTTCTCACGGTACACACATGTCTATCTTCTTCAACATAAGTCTGAGGCTTTACCTATATTTAAACAATACAAGATAAGTGTGGAGCTTCAAACTGGATTCTTTATAAAGACGCTTCGCAGTGACAACGACGGTGAATATGCATCCAATCTATTTGATGACTTCTGTAAAGATCAAGGTATTCATCATGAGTTTACAGTTCCTTATTCTCCTCAGCAAAATGGTGTTGCTAAGCGCAAAAATCGCACGATTCTTAATGCTATACGTTGCATGCTTATACACTCTGGTTTGTCTCGAAAGTTTTCGAAGCACTTCTAACAACTGTTTTTATTCAAAATCATCTTCCAACTACTGCACCTGCTGGTAAAATTCCTATAACAATTTGGACAGGGAAGACACCTTCAGTCTCTCACTTTCGCACATTTGGGTGCACTGCTTATATTCATGTGCCCAAGGACACTCGACATAAGTTGGATCCTCCATGTTTGAAGGTTATTTTTCTTGTTTATTCAAATCATTCCAAAGGTTACAAATTTTATGATCCTTCTTCTCAAAAGGTTATCATTATTCGTAATGCTATATTTGATGAGAAGACTATGGGTGGCACATGGTCGTCAGATGTTTCAGATGATACACAGTCTTTGCTTAGTGCATTTCCTTACTTGCTTTGTGATTCTACTAATTCTGATGATCATAAACCTCCTTCACCTCCAAAGAAGATTGATGAGAATTTGGAGATTTATGTCGATCTTCCTATTGAGATAGAGCATGGATTCTATTCTATTGAATATGATGTCTTAGATGATGCTATGTCTGTCCAAGAGGATCCAATATTGTATATGGAAGCTATCAATTCGTCTCAAAGGGATCAATGGCAAGAAGCTATGCAAGCTGAGTACGATTCTTTAATCTCCAAAGGTACATGGATTCTTACTGAACTCCCCTCAAATCGTGTTCGTATCAAATGTAAATGGGTTTATAAAACCAAGACCAAAGCTGATGGCTCGTTTGATAAGTTCAAAGCACGACTTGTTGCAAAAGGTTACTCACAGATTGCAGGAGTAGATTATCAAGAAACATTTTCTCTCGTTGTGCCCTCCACAACTGTTCGTATGATTTTGGCTTTTGCAACACTATTTGATCTAGAAATTCACCAAATGGATGTTAAAACGGCTTTTCTCAATGGAGATCTTGAAGAAGAAATCTATATGGAGCAACCTGAAGGTTTTATGATTGCAAGAAAGGAGCATCTTGTATGCCAGCTTCATCGTGCATTATATGGATTGAAGGAAGCCTCTCGTGCTTGGTATATTAAGATTGATCAGTTCCTCACATCTAAAGGTTTTGTTGCATGTTTTGCTGACCCAAATCTTTACATCAAAAGGGAGGACAAATATTTTATTATTCTTGCTCTATATGTTGATGATACTATTCTCGTGTCAAATAATATTGCTTTCTTGGATGCTATGAAGAAGGTTTTATCGACTGCATTTGAAATGGTGGGTCTTGGTGAGATACATTCTTGTTTGGGTATTCAAGTTCAACGACACCGACAACAAGGCATTCTTCTTCTTCGCTAGACAAAGTTTATTAATGATATTGTTCAGAAGTTTTGGTTGACAAATGCGTACTCTGCCAACACTCCCATTCTTTCAAGCTCTACCAAGGGTACATCTACAACACGCAATGAAGAATCAGCCATTCATCAACCTTTTTCTAATCTTGTTGGTTGTCTTCAATTTATTGGTTTAAACACAAGACCAGATATTTTATTTGCAGCTAACTTTTTGGGACAGTATCTTTCTTTCCCTTCCACTATTCATTAGAGTGCTGAAAAACGTATTCTTAAGTACCTCAAGGGTACTAAGGAATTTGGTCTTATTTATCGTCGTCGAGAGGATTCTTCTTTATCTTCTTCAACTTCTCTTGACCTTATAGGATATACTGACGCTGATTGGGCAATTTCACACTTATCCATGCGATCTACAAGTGGGAATTGTTTCTTTGTAAATGGATGTTTGGTTTCTTGGTCCAGCAAGCAACAACGATGTGTTGCAGTTTCTACAACTGAAGCCGAATATGTTGCTGCATCATTAGCAGCTCGCGAGCTAGTTTGGCTTCGACAACTACTTGCAAATTTGGGACATCCTTCATCATCTAGTACACCTCTTCGATGTGATAACCAAAGTGCTATTAGTCTTACCAAAGACTATATACAACATAGTAAATCAAAGTATATTGCTATTCATTATCATTATGTTCGACATGAAGTCAAGAAAGGTTCCATTATGGTGGAGCATTGTCCCAGTGATCAAATGGTTGTAGATATCTTCACAAAAGCTCTTAGTGAAGCTCGCTTTAGCTCATTAAGACATATTGGAAAATATGGGAATTTTCCATATTGGAAAATATGGGAATTTTCCATAAGTTTGGGACACATGGTCAAATCTTTGGATTTGTCATAACTTGAAAACTATAACTCCAAATCAAGTGCTCTATAGCTCAACAGATTCCATTTTTCAAGATCTTTTCAATGATAGGTCACATCATATGGTTTTGAGAAATTTATGGGCATGTTATCCGGGTGCCACCTTTATAGTATTCAAAAAATGGGAATTGGAAGATTCCCAAACTCACTAATATTGTGTTCATTGAAGATGAGATGGATCATTCACTGTAACATACTTAATTTGCTTAATGATTCAATGTGTATTCTTAATTCTATGGTTTTTATCATGCGCACATGTGCATACTCAAGAATCAATAGTCAAGTTTAAAGCTAAATTGAATTTTTCATAATAAAAAGGAAGTATTTTTTATCATCTTCAAGTATAGAAATTACGAGTTACATGCAATGCTTCATACTAATTGTATAATAAGGTTTCTGTCACTTGCTGCTAATTACTTATATCAGGCTTGTAAACTAGATGAACTGCCATTCATTAGAGAGCAATGCAAAAATAATTATTAACTCTGGTTTTTTTATTATATTAAGTCCAATTTCAGGTGGTTAAATATTTACGCATCTGAAGATGCGTCTATATTCGTGGCTATTTACGTGGATATATAGACGCAAAATTCGCATCTATTTACATGCTCTTTTACATGCACATATAGATGCAATGATAGATGCGCCTGACTTTACGCGTCTAACATGCGCGTCTATGCCTCGTTTATGTTGTAGTGAATGCGCCGCAACTGCGCATATCCTAAAAGCAACAATCGCTTTTCTTGGTCCATGCGTGTCTGCTTTTGGGCGACGTGTAATGTGACTACTCGACTTGCCCGTGTCACGTGACATGCGTTATTCTGTACAATTGTCCGAAACTCAGTTTCTTCTTCTTCTTTTTTTCTTAAGGTAAATGATATCAAAGGATAAAAGACAAACTTCAAGCTTTCAGTGTTTCGAGGGCTCCATTTATTATGATCATTACAAGTGCACTGAGAAAGTTGAACGAGAGTGCAAGAAGTAGGGGGGTTGATCTCTTTTAACGATGTAGCCTCATTGCATTGACGAGTCACAGAATAGACATACCTAGTCTTAAATAATTTTTTGGGATATATTTATCTTTTATTCAAATTTGATAGCATCTCGATCTTAAGTCAAATTTTAAGAATATTTTGGCTCCCTACAATCTATCAAGCAACTCATTGATCATGGGATGGGATATGTATTCTTGATATTTACCTGATTCAACCCATGATTATCAATGCAAAGCCTTTGAGTCCAATTTTCCTACTCTTGGAAGAGTAGAGGAGTATCCTAAAGAAGGGTTTTTGGGTTAGATGAACCTTTATTTCAATAGTTGTTTCAATTATTCTCTTAATTCAATGGATTTGAGAATGGATATTCTATAGGGTATTTTTGCTACAAGTGTTGCTTCACTAAGTCATGAAGTTTCTTTTGGGTTTGTGGGTGGATCCACTTTATTCAACTTGATCAACCAGATGGATAGTCCTTTTCTTAATCCCTTAATTGAATGGATGCCCTTAGGAAACTATAATCTAGCCTTTTCTACCTCTCCATAGACTTGGACTAAAGCTCCTTGGAGGTCATTTAAAATACCTTGCAATAATTATTCACGTGATTAGAAACAAGCCAATCCATATGAGGTGGCAATCATAGGTTTTTGTGGACTCATAACCCAAAAATTGTGGCCTTTATATGTTGAGACTCTAAATAGAGTTGTATGTTTTTACTACACTTTCCATTTGTTAGTTTGACTATCATATTTTTAATGGGGTTCAAGTTCCAATTGTAATTTATTTACATACCTACGAGAGATGAAGGAATGAGTGTTACCGAAATCAATGAGGATTTGGAAGGGTCTACGTTGGAGATTTCCAAGAACCTGTAAAATGGAATATTGTCCTTCACCTTCATGATTGTTTATATGTATATAAATAGTGTCTTTCTTTAATTGCTCTTATATGGTAGGGACTTCCTCTTCTTTCCTAGCTAGGAAGCACACAACCACCAATACCATTGTTGTGCTACACGAGCTCAATATACTGGGATTGTGAACACACTCTTATTCCTTCCAAAGCTTCAACATAGTCTCTCACACACGAATGAAAGCATTCATTTGTAACTATGAGTAGCATGGCCTTCCTTCAATCCCATGAAGGACGCGCTTTGCACACTCCATAATCCAAGTAAGTGCTCCTTTGATTCTCAACTCTCTACAACCTCCACATGCACAAGAGAAGCATGGGCATGGCAAGAGGAAGTGTTTGGAGAGAGGATGAGTAGAGCTTCACCATCTTGGTCCCTCACCCTCACTCTCTCACTCTCTTGCTCTCAATATCTCACTCTCACTTTGCACACACATGAATGGATTGTTGTAGTCATTCTCATCCTTTTTATACATGATTTCTAGGGTTAGGGTTTTCCCATCCCTCTTAGACATCTAGTCCACTTTAGGACCTCAAGATAGGTCATCTCTCATTGCATGTTTTTCCTATGGTGAGAATGAACTAAAACCTTTACAAGTTTTCCACAGGAGCCTATCCTATCATTACAACTTGTGCACAATCACGCCCCCGGCATGCGGATTTACACAATAAATCAACACAATTGTTGCAACTACTTGGAAATTTCAATATGTATGTGATTTTTGAATATTATATTGTTGTTAATAATCCAAAGACTATTTCTAAAAATTTAGGCTCCTTCTTGAGCTTGCTGACACCTTGCTTGCATACCACATAATTCTTGTAGTTAACATTGTTTCCCCTTCTAGATTTGTGCTAGTCCCATGGTACTCTGTATCGTATGTGGTATGTTTCAACTTGCACCAAAGATATGGATACTAGGAAGTACTAAGTGTTACCCTTGAAGCAGTCCTTGAGACTATTTTTGGTGTAGAATGTTGTTGTTGTAGGGAAAGTTATTTTCAGAATGGTGGTAGGTATTTTTGTTGTTGAGGTTAATGGGATTCTTTTGGGATTCTCTTGGTGGGTCCCAATAGTGATCATTCTCCTGGTAAGCTCACATTGTGAGTCCAAATTTGAAAGCATAGGAATGGAAGATCTAGAAGAGAAGTTGATGGTGTGTTAATCCTTGGGGTCTTTAGTACCTACAATTGAATAACCTTTTGTTAAGATTCTCCCTAGGGGACATTGTTGGTATTATTTTTGTGCACAAGACATATTTCATTGGTTTGGGAGACGGGTCAGGAAAATTTAAAGTGTTGTGTTGCACTTAAGGATCTAAGATCTTCATAGGATATGTTGCAAATATTACATGAATGCACGTAAATACTTAAGTATTACCTAGTTAGAGGATAGCCATTATGGTTCCTCATAATTGTGTTGTTTACGAAGGGATGAAAACAGTGTTTTGGCTAGTTTAAATTGTACTTAAAGATATTTCGAAAGACATCATTATTAGTTGGATAAGATACATTATAACTAAATGGTTTGAAAATAAGGGTCTTCAGTAGTTGAGGATTCTTCCATTGAGGTTAAAGAGAATGGTCTATTCTTCCAATGCTTTTCAACCTTACTTTGTTGTTGGGGCATTGATGTGGTACAAGGACAGAAACATGCAAATGACCCAAGATGACAAGTCTAACCCACAAGCAAGGCATGCTTCCTAGGTATGTCTTGCCCTTGATGTGCTTAAGTGTGTATGGGTGAATTTAAAAACGGGCTAGGGGATTAGCTGTAGTGCCAATTGGTCAATGCCACAAGGCATACCTAATTTGAGGGCCCCTACGTCTAGTGCAATGAGTGTGCTTGCATTTTTATTTCTTTTTTCTTTTGCTTTAAATAATATAATAATTCTATATAAAAAAACTTTCAACCTTGCAAATAAATAGTAGATTTTCAAAGGCTTGTTAGGTTGAAAATGATCACTTGTTGAGAAGGTAGATTTGCTCCATCTTTAAGCCTCAATTTGAAGCTGTAAATAACATGTTGTTGATGAAGAGTTGAAAGGCTAATGGTTGAAATAATTGGGTGGCTATTGCTCTTCTTGTTAGAATGTGTTCAACAAAATCAACTCCTTAGTGTCATCTTTCTTCTTACATTTCATTGAAATTTGTTAAGAAATCTACATGTCCAAGGCTTCAATCTTGATTGTGTCTTTTAGGTCTTTCACAACTAGTTGACTTGCTACTTCTCTGTTGCTACTTTAAGCATACGATTCCCCAATTGTTTGTCTACATTCACTTGAAAAAACTTGAAAGAATACGTAATTAAGCTCAACAAGGACTTGGAGAGAGTTTATAAAATTGCTATTAATATCACTTACCTACTCATATTGTTAACTATTAATTACTTCCACTTGCTCTCTCCCTACATGAAAAATATTATAATGCTTCCAAGCATTGTTGTGTCTTGTTTGAGAGCTTTGGCTTCACACCACTTCGTCATATAATCTGTACATACCAAGTTGAGTTCCACTTACTTCTAGTTGGATGGTCAATTGAGCTTGAAAATTCGATGCCCTACTTCTCAAACAGATTTAGGGGAAGGATGGGTTGTAGTAGCATGGCACTAGTTTTTGTAGGCTTTCCCATCCATTGACAAGTATCACAATGTTTGTAGTGGTCATAGGCATCTTTAAATAGTGTAAGCAACTAGTAACCTATAAGCAAAGACTTTCTAGCATTTTCTTCTCCTACAAAGTTTCCATTTCACACGGCTCATCATGGAATGCTTTCATCACTATGCAAATATCTTCTCTCGCAACACATCTCTATAGCACTTCATCTTTATTTGCCTTGTACAATGCACTATCTAGCAGAGTGTAGGGTGCTAATTCCAATAGAAGCTTCTTCTTCTCTCTCATAGAGTTGGCGGGGAGCTATTATTGTATAGCCAAGAGATTGGCCATGTCTATATACCATGAGGTTAATGCTTTGACCATAAATAGGGAAGCATCAGGGAGGTCCCAATCATCTTGCTCCTGTTCTTCTATGTAAGGGATCCACCATAGATGATCATCCAAGACAATGGAGCAAATGGAACTTGTAGCTACTTCAAAAGTAAACTCTTGAAATAGGAGTAACCATCTCATCATCGTGCTTTTCATATTAGCTTTATTTTTTAGGAAGGAAAATGCCTCATAATTCACACAAAATCTAAAATGGGTTGACAATAGGTAATCTCAAAACTTCTCAAAGGCAAACATCATTGTAAGGAACTCTAACTCAGTCACTATGTACTTTCTCTCCTAATCAGTGACCTTATGGCTTGCATAATAGATGGGTTGGTCTAGCTTGGAGGAGTCTTTGTGGCAGAAGACTATGACTAAGCCATCTACAGATGCATCAGTGTATGCACATGGAACTCGTTTGTCCAATGACGAGATTACATGATGGGTGCTTCAATTACACAGTACTTCAGATTGTTGAATGCTTCTTCATAATCATCTGTCCAAATGAAGTCTACATCTTTTCTCACAAACTTGTGCATGAGGCCACCTTTGTTGCGAAATGTGTGTTGCTATTCCCTGTGTAGAGAAAATGTAACTCAAAAGAACTCCTAAAAAGACTCCAAAGATACATTTGTCGGGGTTTGAAGAAATCCCATACTCTCCGCATCAAACAAAACACTACTCGAGGTGTCCCTAATGCTAATAGAGTAGACTAAAGACACAAAAATCATCTAGATATACCTCAATGAAATCATGAAGGTGATTTTGGAATGCGGCTATCATGTCTCACTAAAAGGTAGCAGGATCATTACAAAGCCCAAAGGCCATCACTCTGTAGGCATAGATACACCATTCTATTGTAACAGTTGTCTTGAATTGATCCTTCTCTAGTATTTAAAATTATACCCATTGAATCTATCCAGTAGAGAATAGAGCTCATGTTCCACCACTATATCCAACACTTGGTCTATGAAAGAGATAGAGAAATGATCCTTCTTTGTTTTGGAGTTTAACTTGTAAAATTCTACAGAGATCTGCAACTTCTCATTCCTCTTGACTACTATCATTATAATGGATGAATTAAGCATTAGCCAATGTATAGATAAACTCAGCTTCTAAGACCTTCAACAACTCTACTTTCATAAGGCTGAGTAATTTGATTTCATGCACCTTTGTCTTTGACATATTGGCTTGACATCAAACTTGAGGTCAACGTAATGCTGATACACTATGGGATCCCCTTTAGGTCATCATATGACCATGCAAACACATCCGAAATCTCCTTTAGTAGGTAGTTCATGACCAAAAACTCCTCTTCTGGCAAACTACTACACCCACATTCAAATGATGTTCAGTGCCATTAGAATCTACAAAAGTTGATTTCTTCTCACCTTCCAATTTATGCATGAAGGTCCCGTAGATTGCTTCTCGATATAGATCTGACTTTGTCAAGAGAGAAGCCTCCTCATCTGATGCCTCACTCGGAGTAATTTCTTACTTCAATGGGGATTCGGTTTGCTCTTTTGGATGCTGAAATGGTATCACAATTATCTCTAATTTTATTTGAGAATTAGTAAGCTCTTAACTCAAGGACTCATCTTCTTAGGACACCTCCAAAAACATCACATAATAAGGACCATCTAAATTTTGTTCAGGTCAGGGGATTGGTGCAAGGTACATCATCATCATCCTATCTTGAGAAGGGTAAATTAGGGAGACAAGAGCCACTACTAAAAAATGGCTTATTTTTCTTAATCTATTTCTTATAGATATTTTACATCCAATGAGATTCATTTACCAATCTGAAGGATACTAGAGTCATTCTATTCAACATAATGGGATCTTCAACTTTGGAAGCCTTTAGGACTTCCTCCTCATTTCTATTCTCTTCTGATTAAATAGATTCTTCCATGTCACTTTTGCTATCTACGTCCACTTTAATCATTATTCTCGTTGTACTCTATCTCTACCACTATAGTGGCTCTGTAGGAGAAGAATAGGATCCGTATTGCATCTTCTACTTTTGCTTCTATACCCAAGTAATTTACTATATGTATACCCTCTATATTAGCTACATTCAATGCCAAATATTCAAGACCAATTTATAAATATCCTTATCTATGAATTTTCTCTTAATAAAACATAACCCTTTTTAATTCAATATATAACCCCTTTATATAGGACCATTTTGTATGTAAAAAGTGTGTAAAAATTGTATTCTAAAAATCTATTATGTTGAACCCATGTGATACATACATATATTTATGACTGACTTCCTTGAGCTTATGTGTGATCTGCTTAGGCTTCTAACTCATGCCCTACTATGGCCATGTAACAAGGATAGCAGTACATCCATGTTTCTATCTCACCATTACAGAAAATTTTGGAAGTCATTTTCGATTTTTAAAAAAGATATTAACCCATTAACAAGCACTTTTCTTCTTTTGGGAGTTGGCTTGTAGTACCCACTGTCTGAAATTGTGCCTCTATTTTATTGTGAAAGATCTGCTTGACAACTTCTTCATATGCTAATATACCATGTGTAATTCAATTGGAGGCTCTGTAGACTTTGATAAAAGTGGATCCATTATCTTTTTACGAGCCACACAACTTAGTACCATCTTGTTGGATCCTTTGCCCAGCGTTGAGATTCCCTTGAACCAATCCATTTGTTTTCTTGCTTCAAAAATCCATGGCATTTCCATCAGTGGAGGATATGAGATCCCATATAAGGAATTCAATTTAATCACCAGGTAGGTCAGCCAATAGTGTCTCACTACTGCCAAGGTTGTCTTCACATATGGGAGAATGCCCAAATACCTAATTCTGCTCTGGTCTATGGAGCCCCAAGAGAAACACCAAGAAAAATGGGGAAACTACTACAAGAAAATCTTTATGGAGCATCATATAGCAACTCTCCCACAGATTTATCACAACAAATCTTCAACATAGTCTTCATATTCTTCATAAAAACTATCAAAGAACCAAAATGATATTAAAAAAAGATCAAATTTGAATGGAATTCATCACATAGTATTCATTTTTCATCATCTTCATAGTCTTTCTCTCAATCTCTTTGGTGTAGATATGATGTTTCTCATAGAAAATTGGCTATCTCTTATACTCTATTTCTCTCTCACATATATTAACTCTCAAAAGTATATTGGAATAACCAATAATTACTCAGAGTAATCATTTGTTGATTGTGGATACCCCTCTTAAGAGGTATGTTTGATATGAAGAGTCACCAAAGCCATTATAGTTTCTCTTGGAAGCTCACTACTGTCATTGCCATTGTAGTCTTCACTTCAAGTCTTCTTCAGCTACTTCTTTTGCTTCTTCAAGCTATTCTGAGCTTATATTCTTTCTCTTCCAAGATCACAAAACATTCCCCAAGCTAAACATCCATGCATCAAAATAGGTGCAGAAGCAAATAGAGGCTTACTAAAAAAAGGCAAAAACTCTACAAAACACTACAAAAGATCAATGGAAGGCATAAAAACCATACAACTCAAACCAAAACCACTTCAAACCATCTAAAACCATCCATATTAACCCCAGTGAAAAGCAAGAAAAGAGAAAATTAAGAAGACAAAGGGAAAAGCAGAAAAGGCGGCCCCAAACTCAAGAAATACAAGTGTATATGCAAGACTTTATGAGTGTACTACAATGCAAGCAAATACATATGGTTGGATGCACATGGATGTACACATGTGCATGGATGCACATACGCGCATGTGGATGCACTATTGTGTATGGATGTATCCCGAGGTGATGGATGCATGACATTAGGAAAAAAATGAATTCACAAATGGGCATTTTCTCCCCCCCTCTCCTCCTTAAAACAAGGAAAAGAGGAGACAAGAATAGAAAAATAATCCTCCTCTCTCTCCACTTTTGCAATCTCATTTTGCCTTTTTTATATTATCTACAAAGATATACTCAGATTCCTTCTCTCTCCTCATTCAAGAAGACTTTTTCAACCAAGTTTAATATTCAAAAAGGAGTTAGTTAGGGGAGTGTGGTGCTTTGCTTTCAATACAAAATGATTAGTAGATACGAGGTAATTGATTTTTTAATTGAGAACAAGGAAAATGAAATTTCAAAAGTTCCTTTTAAGATATTTTGGGAATTTTTTATATTCTAGATTTTGGTCAAAAAACAAACCAACTAGTCAAATTTCGTGTTTTTTGGAGGGAAAATAGAAATATCTAAAATATGAAAAGCCTTGGACATCCCTACCCTTTGAGCTATTTCCCCCCATATCTATACTCTCTCATGGCTCTATTGTGACCTCTTCTCTGTGTTTATGAAATCTTCATTAATAGAGTGAATTAGTTACACCCTCCTTTCCCTTGGCACCTTTGTGTGCCTCTCTGTGCATCTCCACTCTACCTCTTGTGACAACCAAGTAGACTCCTCGTTTCTATTAATAATAAAATGAATTCAAGAAAGAAGGAGATGCATATTGAGGTAGAGATTGAATATGCCCCATTACTCAAAAGAACCCAACGTACCAGTGTCAACACTCAGGTTTTGCAGAGTTATAAGAAAATGAGATTGAAACATGTGGATTTGTGGGTGATGCCAGGAGGCATATTCCACGGTGGATTCCGTGAGGTTTTGCAGTGAATTCCGTAAAATTTTGTTATCGGGGCTGATACAAAAGGTGGATTCTTTGTGTGAAAAGTCGATGGGGACGCCCATCCTTTTCGGGCGTTTTGTTAATTTAATGTGTAAGTGGGTGATTCCATAGCGGGTGATTCTACAAAATACATATTTAAATTAATAAACGTTTATGAGTTTAGAGTGTGCATTTGTAATAAATTAAGGTTAGGATTGAGCTCTAACCAATTTATTTTTATAGCTAAAGACTGCTAGGTATTCACTTTTGTCGGTTTAATTGTATTATTTTTCTAACAATTGTGAATGCTTCAGTTGATGTGTCGAGCAAGCAGCGATGGCAGTGGGAAGCATTGGAGGATAGCGTGTATTCAAATTATCATCAATTTTTTATGGGCGCGTATCTTAGGCATGGCATCCATATTTTGACGCACTTATTTATCAAAGCGCTTGATATTTATTTATTACTTTTGTATGCGCATAGGCGCACAATTTAAATATTTGTATTGCACATTGTGTTTGGGTACTGCCTGACTCCTTGGGCACCCAATAGCTTTAATTCTTTAGTGGCACAAAAGTAAACACAAAAGCTAAAGTGTGCTAAATGTAAATTGGGCTATTTCTTGAGCTTGAAGATGAATAATATATAAAATACATGCTTTGTGGAGCACTCACACAAGGCATGGGGGAAGATTGCACCCAATTGGTCTCTTGCTTCATGTTGTGCAAGCTTCTTCATTGTTTTTTGTGCAAAAAGTAGAGTTATTTTGTTCTTGGGGACCTTCTGACGCTCACTACGTGCGCATACGTCGTCCGATCTGTGCACCAGTGGTATCAGAGCGAAGCTGAGATTGAGAGCTTCCAATCGCGTCTTGTGGCAAACGGTCGATACCAATGTGTTCCTGTCAATCAAGAACCCCCTACTGTACACTTAGATCGTGAGGGACCGGCCTCGAGGCGGAGGACCACACGGGAAGATCTTTCATCAAGTCGTTGAGTACATATAAGAAGTTTCATTCATAGTTCTTCAAGCTTTCATAATAAGCTTTAAAAGAAGCTTATTACTAAGCTTCAATCCTCCAATTCAACCGTCGGCGGCGGCAGCATGTATTGCCCATCGCCGACTCTGACAAAAACATCTTGGGGTCCTCAAAATCCAAGCTTAGTTGCTAAAGCTTAAAACTACAAGTTCTCTAAGTTCCTCAAGTTACTAAGGTCCTAGAAGTCATCTTCAATCACTATCATAAAGGCAGTTCATACTCAGCAGCATACGACTCAGTCTACTACACTCTGGAAGCCCCTGTTCACACCTGTGAACTGACAGAAGCAGATTACAGCAATCAATCATCAACATGCAGACTATACGCAGTCTATATGCAATTTATACGCAAAATTACTTTCTTGGAAGACGATTGTGACATCGAATTTCACAATCGTAAAGGACAAATACTACAAAAGCCAAACTATATATATATATATATACACACAAGCCTTGTAAACCCGCCTTTGAGCTACGCTCATCCCGCTAACAAGGTTTCGAGTGTGTGAGGTCTTTTGGAATTTTGCGGGATGACTGATCAAACTATGGAAGATTTTACAAATGCCATCAACATGGACATCTAGCAGCCAATTGTCAATCCAAAAAGCCATCTGTCCATATCAATTATCTGGGAGCAAAAGAAGATGAAGAACGTGAAGAGATGCTTGACTTTACAGAAGATGATGATGACATTGGTATTACTTCTGATACTTTGCCAGGTATGCCAACTCCCCATTCCTTATTAACAATAAAATGTTTTGTGCATGGTAAAGAAAAGACTATTTTACATGATGATGGGAGCACACATGACTTTATTTCTGCAAAATTAGTCAAAGAATTGAATTTACATACTGTTTCTACACATTATCGCATCAAGGCTGCATTCTTAGGTACGAGATATAATGGAATACAAGAGGTTCATAATTTAGAAACTAAAATTGGTGATTATACTGAACGAAGAAATTTCTTAGTTGTACCTTTGCAATCTAGTGACATTATCTTAGGAATTCCTTGGCATCATCAATACAATCCTAATATAGATTATTCTACGCATTCAATTAAAATTTATTTTCAAGGAAAACAAATCACACTGCATGGTATGCATGCTTCCAATAATTTTCCATTGCTTACTCATACTCAGGCTAAACGTGCATTACGTAAAAGTAGAAAATCCTATTTAATATAGGTGAATGAAATTAAAGCTAAAGAAAAACAGATGCATCCTAGGCATACACAATTTCTTGCCCAATTTCAAGATTGTTTTGCTACTGATTTACCACATGGATTACCACCTTCACATCTTGAAGATCATAAGATAGATTTAATTCATGGAACATAACCACCATGTAAAGCACCATATAGACATAACCAAATTAAACAGAAAGAAATTCAAAACCAAATAAAAGAATTGCTTAACAGAGGATTAATTAGACCTAGACACACCTATCTTATTAGTGAAGAAGAAAAATAATACTTATCGCATGTGCATTGATTATCGTGCCCTAAATAAAATTACTGTTAAGAATAGATACCCGATTCCTAGGGTAGATGATCCTATGGATAAGCTACAAGGATCTACCATATTCAGTAAGATAGATCTTAAATCTGGATATCATCAAGTAAGATTGGATAAATCTAATATATTCAAAACTGCATTTAGAACACAATTTGGACACTATGAATTTATGGTTATGCCTTTTGGTTTAACTAATGCACTAGCCACATTCAGTCATATGATGAATCACATTTTTTTGAAACATCAGCATTGTATCATTGTTTTCTTTGATGACATATTAGTTTTCAGTAAAAATGAGAATGAGCATTATGAACATTTTTCTTTAATTATTAAGTTACTAAAAGACAATCAATTATATGCTAATCCATAAAAGAGTGAATTATTCCAAATAGAAATTGAATATCTAGGCCATATTATTTCATCAAAAGGTATTAAAGTCGACCCTAAAAAGATAGAAGCAATTTTAAATTGGCCGATACCCAAAAATGTGCATGAATTACGTTCTTTTCTAGGTCTTGCTAGCTTTTACAAAAAAATTGCGAGGAATTTGTCATTACTTGTATTACCTTTGACAAAACTCTTAAAGACGGGTATTGTATATAATTGGTCTCACAATCAACAAAAATCCTTTGATTTGCTGAAACATGCTTTAACTCATGCTCCTGTATTACAATTACCTGACTTCAATAGACCATTCTTCTTAGTAGTTAGTGACGCTAGTGGATTTGGAATAGGAGTAGTCCATATGCAAGATTCTCACCCCATATCTTACTCTAGCTGCAAACTCAAACCATCTAAACTTAAATATTCTACCTATGATAAGGAATTGTTAGCAGCAGTACAAGCCTTACGTCAATGAAAACATTATTTAAAGGGATCTAAATTCATGATCAAAACTGACCAACAAAGCATTAGACATCTCCTTAGTCAACCACAAATATCTGACCGACACATTAAATGGGCTGCTTTTATTCAAAGTTTTCATCCCATTATACAATATCAACCTAGAAAAGAGAATGTTGTTGCTGATGCTTTGAGTAGAAGACTGACAATTCACAATATTTCTGTGATATCATTTGATTCCCTTATTCTTATGAAAGATACTTATCACCAAGATCCTACTTTTCAAGCTGATTGGAATAAATTAGTTGCAAATAATTGGATTCCTATTGATTCATTGTCTTACACTAATGGATTTATGTTTTATAAAAAAAGATTATGTGTGACTGTTCCATTTCGATAATTTGTTTTGCATGAAATTCATTGTCCCCCATATCAAGGTCATAGAGGAATTATATCTACTTTGCGTACATTGATTGAAGATTTTTATTGGCCACATATGGACACTGATGTATCTAGTTTTGTATCTGAATGCCTAATTTGTCAACGAGTTAAAAGACACCATAGTAAACAATATGGTTTGGATATCCCTACCCTCTGAGCTATTTCCCCCCATATCAATACTCTCTCATGGCTCTATTGTGACCTCTTCTCTATGTTTATGCAACCTTCATTAACAGATTGAATTACTTACTCTCCTTTCCCTTGGCACCTTTGTGTACCTCTATGTGCATCTCCACTCTATCTCTTGTGACAACCAAGTAGGCTCCCTTGTTCTATTAATAGAAAAATGAATACAGGAAAGGAGCTGCATATTGAGGTAGAGATTGAATATGCTCCATTATTCAAAAGAAACTAGCGTACCCGCATCAACCCTTAAGTATTGCAAAGTTACAGGCAAATGGGATTGAAACATGTGGATTTGTGGGTTTATGGGGGAATCTACCCAATCGACCTCTTAAGCAATAGACCTCCAAATTTATCAGGAATCACAAATTTATTGAAGTATGTGTACAAGGGTGAACATGGGTTAGTCAGTTATACTAGGGGGCTCAATGATCAAGCATTCAAAGTATTTACAACTTGCAAAGCAACCATAAAAAATTACCATGATGTGATCGCTACAAATCAAATTCATTTACAACAGCTCAGACGACAAGTGGTACAGCTAAATGACACTATAATTCAACAAAACAATCAAATTATTTCAATGCAGGACACTATCCATGACATTGGTATCTCATATGAGGAGGCAAAGGTATAATTTGACGACTTGAGAAAGATCAAGAGCAAGCTAACAAAGGAGCACAAATGAAAGAAGAAGCCAATCAATGAGTTAATTGTGAATAGCGGCTAGTGGAAGCGATGTATCAAAGCATGTAAGGTAGCTCAGAAATAGAACCTAGGTGAGGGTGAGGTTGGATCGTGTATTAGTAGATTACTAAAGGAAAGTACATAAGAAAATTCTTTGAGCAATCCTAAGTTTAAGGCTGTGAAGGAAAATGTGATTAGGTGCACATTAAAAGATGAGTGAAATGAGTTCTCACCTGTGGATGCACAATCTATTTGTGACAGGGACGGTATTAACACAATGAATTACTCAAAGATATTGAAAGGTGTGAAGGCTGGGTTTGGTTGTATGCTAAAGAGAAATAGAATCGTGCCTCTTCCTCAACCTTCAAAGTTAATAGAGGCCCGACAACACCTTGATACAAAGGTTTTGGAGTTAATAGGAGATCCCATGCATGTTTAATGTGTGGAAACACTAAAGTTTGGGACCATGATCCAATTTCTATCTTAGTGGCATAGGAATATAGTAGTGGATGAAGCTAAACTCTCACAAAAGAGAGAAAATGAAAGTGCTGATGAATCGGCTATAGGCATGATGGAATCACATCATGTCACTAAAGACTGTGTTATGAAGCCTCAAGTGCCAAAGAAAACCATGTCAAGTGGCTAGAAACAAGGCTTCGACAAGGCAACAAATGGGTTTGAAGAGAGCTAAGATAGTAAGATAAACAATGTGTTTAGTGTGAATGCAATTCATAGTTTAAGAGAGAAAGAGAGAATATGCATCTATATAAATGAGTCTCACAATTTAGGGTTATATAAAAGAGGGTTTCACTTTCTATCTTATTTATTGAGTTCTCACATCTCTTGTGCAGGAAAAATGGCTAGGTCTAAGGTAGTTGCAAATAAGCTTCCGCTCAGAACCCCATATCCTGTTCAGCCGGTTGGAGCATCTACTAGCTCAGATGCACCCCCTTCTCAACCTAATCAACCTTCCTCAAGCCGGCCTCACAAGGGTCCTCCTCAGCATCCCCACAAGAAACGCAAGTGGAAGCCAGGTAGAGCGGCCTTCAGAGAAATTAGGAGGTATCAATGCTCTTTTGATCTCATCATTCTGAACGCGAGGTTCTCGAGACTTACTCCCGAGATTGTGCAAGACCTCTACCACACACAGAAATCATGAGGTGTTTTTTGGCACAAGGTCAGGATAGACCTGATCGCTTCACAAAATATTATCTTTATGCTCTACAGTGTGTTGCAAAGGCCTTTTAAGTTGACTTGATGACTCTTGCTCAATGTTGTGTAATACATGCGAAGCTCATCACTGTAACTCCCAAGGACTTCCAACTTGTAAGAAATCTTCAAGCAGTGAAGGATGCATTCGTTCCAATGGAATGAACACAGTTTGTAATATTATCTTTTTTGGCATAGTGTGATCCTCATGCATTGGACATATGACTATGACCCAGTGCAAAACTATTGTATGCGCCCTTAAAATATGAATTAAAAATTTTACAGTTATCCTTCGCTCTCGATTCTAACTGTGCATCTTCGTTGTATTTTCAATTCTTACTTATAGTTTTTGTTAGCATTGTCAGTTTCAATAGGAATAACCTGCAAAAATTTACCATTTCTTGTTGCAGGCTTTACTCCTGATGCCTCTGTATAGTCTATGTGGTGTGAAGTTTCTAAGGGCCACTAGTCGCAATGTTGATTTCTCAATTATCAATCCATCCATAATTTTGGTGTGGGATAATTTTTAAAATACTAAACTATATCGGAATGCAATGAAACTGCTAGGAAAGTGGCTCGAGACGCCACATTTCGGACCAGGGGTCTGCAGGCACTTTTTTTAATATATATATATAATTTGGACTCTTGGCCACCTAATGAGTGCACGTGTGAAGTTTCGTAGCATTCCGATAAAAGGTTATGGATTTATGATCACATGATGGACAGTGCGTAAGAAGTTGCATTAGCCCGGTTTTGGGATTTAAATGGGTTAAAAGTTTATTCTTCTTCTCATTTTCACATCTTGTTGTCTCTGCTTCCTCCATTTTCACATCCCCAACCTTTGTCTCTTCTCAGTCTTGCCCTCCTCGAGCTTTCATGGCATGCACCAAGAAAGCATGTCGTCGTTTTGGCCCTAGGAAGACATCACGCCAAGGCCCGCCACTTGGAGCACAAGGTGGAGCCTCCTCAGCTAGTGCAGCAATAGGTACTACCCATAGAGCACAAGGACCATCACAGAAGAAGAGGAGATGGAGACCTGGGCACTATCACCCTTCTAGACATAAGGAGAATCCAATGCGGATATGAGTTTCTCATCCCGAAAAGTTATTTTTATAAGGTTGTTCGAGAAGTCATGCAAGATTTGGAGCTTAAAGGGATGGGAAGATTTTGGGCATGAGCGCGGGATGGCCCACCAACAAGAAGATGGACTGGTGTAGCTATGGAGGCCCTACAAATAGATGCAGAGGGGTTTCTTATAGACTTGTTCGATGATACACAACTTGCGGCCATCCATGCAGAGCGTGTCACAATCATAGATAAAGACATGAACTTTATCACTGGGCTTTGACACGGCAAGGGGACTCCACCATAGTTTACTAGATTAATGATGCAAGGTTTGTAATGAGTGTTAAAGTGCCATAACATCTTGGAAGACCAAAAAATTTTGTATACTCTGCCACATTGGAATATTTATTTATATATAAATAATATCTCATGCGATGTGTACTGAATTCAAATAATTGAGTAAAGTTGCTTTGTTTTGTTTCTTGAAACACACGACTCTTAATTTTTGTTTAACGTACAAACACATCAAAAGTAGTAATACGTATAGATACAAGTTATGTTATTGCTTATGCACAATTGCAAGTGGAATACTACACGTTGAATTATGTTAATGTATGCGTCATTCACGTACCACACATTATCGTCACACTTACACAATCGCAAGTGCAGTACTACGTGTTGAATTATGTTAACATATGCCAATGCATCATTCATGTACCACACATTATCGTCACACTTATACGAACCACACATTTATTTAATAAATATTTATTTATAGGGACAAAGTAAAGTATCTTATATTCATCAATAAAAATACATGTGATGGCTATTAGTGATGGTAGATACAAAAAGCCGATAGCCAACAAGAACTCTCAATTGTTCCTTGGCTTTTTCATCAGTGGAGAGGAGGGGCCAACTTCCAATGATAATATAAGATCCTTCTTTGCTTCAAAAATGATGCGCTCCCCCTTCAGCTCTTTCTGTAAGAGAAGTGGATCTCACACAACCAAATCTTACCATCTTGTCCCCAATATACCAAATTCTTCCTCCTTGCATCCTGAAAAGATTCATAATCCCTGCAATGCTGATGGTCAGTACTATCGCACCAAATACATCTTCGATCTCTCCTAGGTGCGCTAGGAGCACTCCTAGGTGCAGTAGGAGCACTAGAAGAAGTAGTAGGTGCAGTCGAAGCAAACTGCTCTTTCAACTTTCCCACCAACTCCGCTTTAACTGACTCCAGTGTCAAATCCATTATGCCTTTGATTATGTCATCAAGAGAGGTAGGCACCGATGGATCGGATGGTTTAGGAGCAGAAGGTGCAGGCATCGGTCGTGGAACAGGAGGAATAGGTGGAGTGGAAACAGTAGGCACTGGCATAGGCCAAGAAACTGGCTGAGGAGGAGAAGAAATAACAGGGATAGAAGCAGTCATAGGAGCAGATGATGGTGTAGGTGTCATGGAACCATTCTGTAGGCCAGTCTTCCATATCCTCCTCTTGGTCAAAGTCGAGACTGCATCCTGGGCATCCTGCCAATCCGTTTTAAGACCCATAGACTTCGTGCGATCCTCAAGAAGCTCACGCAATTCTTCTTGAAGAGCAGGATCTGCAGCTTGCAAGAAAAGCTCAACTTTTTCAACATCCAATGCTCTTTGTTCAATGGCATCAAGCTGACTATACCTCTCTTCAAATTCTCGAATCAACTCTGAAGCAGCTAGACCTTTGTTTGGCATGTAGACCCACTCTTGGAATGACCGCCGAGTAGCCATACCAAAGTCCTCAAGAAAATATTCTTCTTTCAGGGCCTTCTTAAAATCTTGCCAATGTGTATTTTGAATAAAAAGATCAGTCACTTTTGCCCTCAAAGCGGGTGTGACAAGACAAAGGAAGTACTTACTCATAAGTCCAGCTGGAACTCCAAAAAAACCCAATTTGATCTCATATGTCTTCAAATATGCTGAAACATTACGGCCATCAAATAGCTTCTTCTCATTCTCAACTGCTTCAATAGCCTTAGTCGCGCTGTTTGCATTCTCCTACTCCGAATAGAGTTGCCTTTGCTGAGACAACTGTTGTTGATGCAATTGTTGCTGCTGCTGCATATACAATTGTGTCTGTTGATTTTGGAGCTGCATATACATGGACATATTCTGCAAAATCTTCTTTAGATCCTCTATTGAAGTACTTGATGCAACAATCATTGATGCAGCTGAAGTAGAGGGCGCAGCTAGAATCGTGGAAGAGGCTGAAATAGAGGCTGAAGTATCTCCCATCCTGAAATTTCTGTGCGGCGCTTTCACGTTGGGTTCACCAAAGATGTCGAAGGATTTGTCAAAGCAAAGCGAAGTCGTGTCTACAGAAGACCTTGACTAATTTCAGGATAGAAGATCAGCAAATATGCGAAGAGGATGAGCATTTCCAGTATACGCATTCCACATTTTTATTCAAAGCATTATCTTTGTTGATGTCTTATAGAGAAGAAAAGATCCCATAATACATGAAGTTACTGATCCACACTGTTGAATAGATAATCAGTTTTGAAGCTTGAGAAGATCTAGATGTGTTGTAATTGGAAACCCCATACCGATTTTTTGTAATGGAGCATTCGGTATGTTCAAGTTTACACTCTCGCAATTAGAAGAACTGTTCTATTTATCCAAAGAATAGCAGTTTGGCACAAATACACTAATGCATTTTTCAGACTGAGAAGTTTCACAGATATTATCAACTGTACAGTGCTTTCTGGTCGAAATATCTCTATCTGTTCCTGATGCTCTGCTTTAATTGTATCAGAAATTTCATTGACTCTGAAACCAAAGGTTCAGACCTCTGCTTGGAAGTTTTCTCATTGCATTGATCACAAAAATTTAATTCACAGCATGTTGATTCTTCAAACACATGAGTTTTTCTATAAAAGTCTGATGACAAGCCAGCTAGAATATCCAACACTCTGTTTATCCAGTTCAGTTGTTGCCTCTTGAGCCACAGTACAAGCAGCTAAAGCAATTCAAGGCATGGACGCTGAGGAAAGTTTAAGGTTCAAGGCATGGTTGTTAGGGAGATTCTTCATAACCTTTCGGATTTGCAGCTTAAAGCCCATATCAAGCATTTTATCTGAAATTTCGTCACATCGTCTCTTTCGTTCCACAAAGGCTATCGAAAGTGAAACAGGGCGATCAATTCAACGGAATTTTCTTGTTGCATCCCCTCACCCTGATCGCCTCCATAGCTGGTTTATCTACTTCCAAGTCAACAACCTCTGCCCTCTGCAATGTTCAACTTAAAATACTGAGCTCACAGGGACCTGTGGTCTGTTTGAAATTGGCCATCAGCCTGTTCGAGTTGCGGTCAGTGGAATGGCTCTTGGACACTTGGAAGAGGTGGATTTTGCATAGGGCTGTTTACTAAATACGCTATTTTCCCTTCATCCTCAACTTTAGCTACGATTCTCCAAATTCCTCTTCGACGACATCCTCCTTCGTATACATCTGCTCCAGAACTGTAATCACTCCCTGCTTTTAGCGATGACCACTATTTTCCCTTCCTGAATCCGATCAGAGCGATGGCGATCCCTTTTTCTGTGGTTCTTGGTGGTAAAATTCAAGCTGTTCTTCCCCTCGTGATTCTGATCCCTCTCTGTTTTCTGCTTTTTCTTCCACTTCTTTTTGTTCACACGTTTGTCGATTCCTCCCCAGCTTGAAGATGAGATGATCCTCGCCGCTTTAAATGGAAGTTGATGATGGCTACGGTGAAGATACAGGCTATGACAGGGTCAGCTTTTTTTTCAAAGAGGAGTAACGGCTGAACTAGATGGAAGCGACCTTCTACTTTCGGCTCCTACGTCGCCTTATTTATCGTCCTTCCTCCTATCGTCATCTTTTACAGATCTGAGATCGTCGTTGGCATCTTTTGCCTTTTTCCATAAGTTTTTTTTTTCTGCATATTAATGGCCATGACCATACTTCGCAATTTAGCAACTCTTTCTGCTCGATCTTATATCTCTGTGTATTGCAGGTTCTGCAAGCTCATTGCTCCCCTTCAACTGACGGTCCATCTACTGAAAGACCTGAGAATAAATCATCCTTATAGTCCTCTATTCCACCAACTGGTGTATGGAACGTTACTCCAGTAAATAAGTCATCAGAAGTAGCCTCTGGACTGGCTTCTACTGCTTCAGTCCACAACCCATCACCTAATAGATCCCCAGCTGGATTGGGAGCTATAAAACTAGTATCCCCTACATTTGAAGAAACATCTGTGCTGCCCTTAGCATCACCTAACAAAACTGGCTCGCTTGTGTCAATTAAATCAGGCACATCATGTACCAGAGAACGCTGTGGAACATCCTTAACATGCTCTGAGCCTTCTGAGTCATTGCTAATAGGACCATTCCCCACTGCTTTAAGCAGATTGAAAACCTTCTTCGCTTTTTCACGTAAAGATGTTTGTGGAGACTCAAGACACTCCTGAATTGCACCAGCATCCTCTTCAAACCTTCGTGCCACCAATTCAAAAAACTCTTCATCCCGCTGGCGCAAGATTGCTTCCAACACACATAAAGCTTTGAATCTCACCTGCCAAGCATGTGAGTGTAGTTTTGAGTCCAACACATAGCCAAGGTTATTTGGATCAAGCTTAAGAGCACTTGCTAAAAATGCTTGGAAAAGTTATGCCATTTGCTAATAGACCTTGCTCGTGCATTTTTTTTTTGGAAAAGTTTAAAAGTCTGATCACTTTCTCTTTGTTCAGCATATGCCCAGAGAAGTCCATTCCACGAGACTAAGTTTGGCTGAACACCCTCCAATTCCATCAGTTGAAAAAGATTCAGAGCATCCTCACAAAGCAGATTTAGCATTGCCAATGATACCCAGAGATTAGGGCATTCCAAGAGACAACATTTGGTATTGCTAGCTTATCAAACCTTCTTCAGCTTTTGCGAATGCACCACACTTAGCATACATGCTCACCAATCCATTGCCTAGCACAATATCATGAGTTTCCATTAGCCCTAGCCTCCGGATCTCAG